>NW_009607845.1:0-18721 GCF_000690535.1 Cariama cristata
AAATTCAAAGCCTTTAAAACTGAAATGCTTGATCTTTAGACTTTCAGCTGTGTTCCTCTACTAATTGCTGTGTCAAAGAGCATATTGATGGAGCCACATCACTGGTGTTCATATATTCCCTACTTATTCAGTAGGAAAATATGATAGGAATGCTGTCACTGTGCAGTGAGAAAAGTTTGATATTTTCCCCAAATCAAGTCTCATTAGAAAGAACTTCAGCCATTGAGATTTGAAAGGATTTGTTTTGTTAAGTCTGTCACACCAGGGAAGTTGCTTTCTTACATTTTCTGTTTAAAAAATAATCAATTGATCAATCTCTTCCCATCTGCCTCATATACTTGTTCACCAAAGGATTTCCTCCCATGCCAATTTTCCAAACTTCAAGTTGAAAGATGCAGGTAAATCTTGTGTACCTGTGCTTCAGCTTCTGAATTCCACATAAAAGGGTCATAGTCCCACAAAGAAGGTATTAAAACTTCAGATCGTGACAGAACAGTATTTTTCCCAGTACATGAGAAAAAGACAGTGACCACAGGAAGCAGGTAGCTGTGTGCTTTGTACATTGAATAACTTCTATCAATACAGTTTATATATTCTTCCACAGCTTTTAATCTAAAGACATATTGGTTTTTTTTGAAATCCTTGTCTTGATTGCGAATCAGGCAGGTATTGATTGAGTAGCAAATCATCATCACCAGAACAATTGTAAACCAATTGTGTAACAATGTGAAAAAATTTCACACTGCCAAATGTCTTATTTAATATCACAGGAAATAATGAAATCATCATTCAAAATTACATTAGTTTTGCTTTTTTTCATCTTCCATTTACTATAGCAGGACTAGAATGATATAAGTATATAGCTGTGTAGATGTATTGCCTGTGTTATGTGTGCTACCTTTCATTTGCTCTTTAAATGCATAGTTCTCTTTCTAGACTTGTTCTCTGATGTGGTCATACAGAGAGTTGACTCAAGCAGGGACAAGGACTGACATCACATCTATCTGCTGGCTATCATGCTAATTTCTCAAAATGTATGTAGGACTTGGACAACAAAGGAAAAGAGTGGAACAGTGGAGGAGACCATCTTACCTTTACACCTACTCCTGTAAGATATGGAGTATGAACATCAAGATTTTAGATTAATTATGCTAGTGTTCAACAAAAGCCATCTTGATTGTATGGTATTTAGGGCCAAGGCTAAGATGCTGATATCTGTGGCTGCTCAAGGCTCAATGAAACCTGTTCACTATCTTTACATATTTTAAAAAGTAAATTTGAAAGTGGCATGGCTGCTCTGTATTTTCTACAAAGCTAGGTTGTCATCATTTTTGTTACTGTTAATTACTTGACTAATGCCTTATATTTATACCATTTATATGCAAATTATTTAATTAAGATAGAGGTTGAGCTGTGGGCTCTTAGTGTTCCACTGCTCTTTTTTTTTTGTTCTGGTTCCTCAAACTGAAACAATCCCAGGCAGTGAATGCATAGTCAAGGTCTTCTTTCATGATCTGTACCAGAAGAATGACATGTTTTGCAGTGTTAGCATTTATAAACCTGGAAGTAGAAGCTGGAGTGCCAGTGACCTTACAGCACAACTACTCATTCTGTGTAACCCAAAATGGAAAAAGGAGCATCTTGGGTTATGTTGTAAGGATTAAAGATTCTGTCCTAGGGTTGAATAGCTCATAGGAATAATTAATGGTATTACTTTATACAAGATTCCCTATTCCATGCTCCTGTGAGGTCATCTGTATCTTAATGTGCTTTAAAAAAATCAGTGATAATATTTTGATGTAGTGAAGATTTGTTTTGTTTTATGTGAGAAGTCTCTTAGAAATATTTTGAATAAAATGTGGTAGTTGGACAACTGAAATTTATTTAAAGGTCTTGGTAAGTTTGGAAGCTTTTGTTAAAAGGTGCTTCAGATCACTGAAAAGAAAACAAAAACCTGATGATGAGGCATAGAAAAAGGTAGATGTTGGTGTCCAGCCCAAATATAGCGGAAGTGGTGGAAAAAAACTCTTGGGATCTCAGACGCATAACCAAGGTGCATTTTGAGAAGAGAACTCTCTTATCTTTAAAAAGAGCACACTGTATTGATCAGGATTTCTGTCTTTCGAGCTAATAGAAGACAATACCACATGCTTCTGCAGAAGGACCAGGCATATCGGAGCACTAGCCTTTGAGGACCAACCAGGCAATGTGACATGTCATTCTTTTTAAGGGCTCAGGAATCTATAAGACTGAGAGATAACCACAGGAAGATGCTGAATGAAGATGAGTGAATTGCAAACATTGTCTGAGGAGCACTTGGGGGAGAGGCAGCAAATAACTTTTTTTAAGAAATTCTCGACTGCATTCAGCAAACTGAATCAAACTAATACAGACTTGCAGTTCCTCACCTTGCTTTTGTGATTATTTCGATTAAAGATGGGGTAAGAAGTACACATAGCCAGTATACAAAGGAGACTTGTATGTTAACATAAAATAATTTGTTTGTAAAAATTCTCCCTGTTGGCAAACATGCAGAGGTCAGATTATATATTCTTACCACTCTCAAGGATTTTAACTCCTTGACCATATGGAAATAGCTTAGGCGGCGTGTGGTTTCTTTTTTAAGAAAATAATGTTGCAAACATTGCGACATAGAAATCAGGCATTTCATTGCTTCCCTTACTGCTAATGAAGCAATGGAGGTATTAGACATAGAGTTCAACATTATTTTTGCAAACATTATTTTCTTGAACCATTTCTCTTTTTAATGTCCAGTGTATTTACAAATTTGAGTGTATCAGTGATAGAATCATTTCTTGTTTAAAATTTCTCTGAATGTCTTAAAATGAGAGGAGGGGGGTTTGTAATAGGTTCTGACCCTATATCTTTGAAATCACTATGTACTTAACATAGATAATGGAGTGGTCCAACACAAATTAACTTAAAAAATATATGTCTGCTTGCAGCTTTACATTTCTAATATTACGAGTTTACTAAGAGTATATTAGAAAGGCTTTTTCTTTAAGTTTTGCCAGGAGATAACTTTCAAGTAGATAAATATTTCTTTACTTTTTACTTGATTTTGTACACTCTTAACTTTCCATCAATATAGTTATTGGTGGTGGTTTTTTTCATGGGGGTAGTGGATTTTTATTTCATTTTATCTCTACTAGTGCTCGATTTTATATTATAATTTCATGTTGCTTTTTTGGCATCATAATAATTTCTAAGGTAAGAAGAGTCACAAAGACAAGATTACAGCTTCTTTTATTTGTCACGGAAGGAGATGGAATATAAGTGAAGATGCTGAGTTTTTCAACTGAGCTAAAAAAAAAAAAAAATCCCCAATATAAAAAGAATATTGAAAACAACAGAAAAAAGAAACAGAAAAAATATTTAGACAAATTTCATTCCAATTAGCTTGTAGATGAAAGTTTCTTTTTTAAGTGCTATAATCTATAAGAGAAAAATAACTCCTAGTTCAAATGCTAAGGTCTGTGTAGCGTACTACCAAGTTTCAGAGGGAAAGTGTTTTCAAGGTCTTTTCATGAATGGTGTGTTACGGAATGGGGTCACTCGAAAAGGAATAATTACAGAGTGATCAGAAGATTTCTTTGAAAAGATTGTGCTAGACCTTCTGTGTGGTTTGTGGAAGAACAGAAATCAGTTTTGCTCCTAGGGTGGGCTAACAAAATGTATTGTATTTTTGCAGCTACTTCTATCTTTGCCCCAAAAGATGCATGCATCACCTCGGCAGTGCACTCAGCCTCTGTAAGGTCATTGCCTAGAAAGCAGATCTTGGAGTTGTTAGAAGTACAGCATACTGCTGCACTGTTTGACCAATTGCAAAAGTTTAGTTTCGAACTCTAATGAGTCTTTGCTCATCTCCTATCTTAGCACTACCAGTTGTTAAGTAGTTAATTCCTCTTTGATTGTACCTCTTTATGTGCTTTTATAAACTTATTTGTATTGTTTTGTGTTGTATTTTATATGTACTCAGCCTCTTCTCTTTGTTTCAGAGCATGGAGTTACTAGAAAGAATTAATTTGAGGAATACTTTTTCACCCTTTGTACGGTGTTCATACTGAGGATCTGTGATCTACAGTAATTCTTATTCATTTGGAATATAGTAATTTGTTCCTGTCAGCACAGGGGCTGGTTTGTTGTTTTAAATTGCTGACTTTTGGTTTTGTTGGCATGCTCCCCAATACGAATTGAACATCTGACAAAAATCTATTTGTATGACAGTTCAGTCAAGATAGGTGCTCTGTGTTGCCTAACAGTACGATTTGGGGTCCTCAAGATAAAAGTTGACTGAATGCCAAGATTTTAGTAGAGCTTGTTTGTGCAGATAACAGAGGTAATCCATATTCCTCAGGTCTGTAAATCAAGCAGACAAAGGAGAAATATGTATGCACACCATTCTCTTTCAGATAGTGGACCAGTAGTTTCTTCTTAATAACAATTGAGACTATCTAACCCCTGAGAACAATGGATAGCTGACACCAGGGATGTTTCTATATGAAATTAGAGTGATTAGAAGATTCTTAGAATGCTTCTCCCCCTTTAGCTGATAGTACCTGAATAAATTATTCAGTGGATCTGGTTTGTGGCTTTCTGGCAATTTCTGCTCTTATGGATCTGTTTAGAACAAAATTCAGATTATTGTGGATCTGAAAGTTGATCCATAATACGGTGGAAGAAGAAATCCAGGCACTAGGTCTTGACTGTTTTTCAGGGTGATGCAGACAAATGTATGAGCCTTAGTGGCCATCTGTGGAAATAAATGTTTAGGAAAACATATACTGGTTTCTAAAGATCCCATGCAATGATTCTTCCAGGGTAAAATAAGATACTGAAATACCCATTTTTTGATGAGGTGGTTAGAATGATAATGTGAAATCCAAACTAGGAATCTTAGTGACCTAGCGAACACTTTTTGATAAAATCGTCTTTAAGGTACAATAATTGCTTTTCATCCCCAAATAAAAATATTCCCCAAGTCGGTTATATGCAGCTATGCATCCCATTTTTGCTGCTTAACTGTGGCATCTGTTACATTTTGGAGTTAATGCTCAAGTGTCACTCTTCTGGTTTACTGCAGGACAAGTTTTTCCCAGGTTGACGGCCATCCAAGCTATGAATTTAGTCTTGAAGACTTCTTGCTACTTAAAATGTGTTACTCCAAGGGCATCTTCATGGGCAATTTGTATATACTTTGATACTTGGAAATTCTCAGGTTATCTTTGAGTATGAAATCACTGTCATTTTATATAGGGATTTTTTAATACACAAATATACTAGTTAATTCCTTATCCATTTACTTACAAGTATCTCCTGAAAGACCTTAGTTCTTGCTTATTTCTCTCATACCTATAGATTTACTGATCCGTTAATTCAAATTCTGTGATCATGCATTTTTTAAGCCTTGCAAAATCTGGGTAAAAAAATAAATACATAAATGGTTCATCATACAGGATGTTCAAGATCAGCTGGAACCATATTTTGGTTTTTTATTGATCTTTCAAACTGAAATACATCTTACCTGTTGAGTTTGTTCTTACCTTTTATTGAACTTTCTCTGCCTCTTTTGCAGAAAGGTTATAACAAAATACTTCCAACATGCAAACTGATGTTCAGTAAATTTTTAAAACAAGAGTATGTTGATGTATTTTTTTCATCCTGCTGCCAATAAATGCCCATTTGTAGTCAGAGTCAACAATTCTTGTAATGTTTTAGGTCGTGTATTACCAGGTATATACATCTCGGTTTAATGGAAAAAAATTATAAGCCATCATCCAATAATCATCTAGATTTTTTCCCTGGGGTCCCTACTTCAGAAGTCTTCGAAACTGTTGTGATCTTGTTATAATGGTTGCCATTCACCTATGGAACCATAAAGCTGCCCGAAGTAACAGTGGACGATGACAATGGACAAAGGACAGCATGGGCTCTTCAAGATGTCTGCTCTTGTTCATTGTACGGTGTATGGTCTTCTGTGGGACTTGGGAGAGGGAGTTTAGGAGAGGACCCAAGTATCTGAGCAGAGAGAGGGAACCAGTAGGGCATGGCAGAATGAGTAGTGGGAAAGGGAACAAAATGTGATGTTTGATCACACTTTGTGATAGAAAGAGGTAAGTATGGTTGCACTGAAAAAGAGTGTGATAAATTGGGGTAAAAAAGTACAAACTGTGGAAGGTGTAAGGTGGAAGACTGATGAATGATAGAACGGGTATATCACCTGAGAGTTTGGTAGAATGGTTGCTGTCACTCTCTGTATCTTTGTGTGAATTCATTTTTAGGTTGAAATTTTAACCTGAGATTATTTCATTAATTTAGGTCTGTCCCTGAATACTTACGAATCAAAAATCCAGGTATGTGTTACATGCCTGGATTTTTTTTCCTTCCATTCTTTATATTCTTTTTGCACTGGTTTTGCGTGTCAGGTTTGTGAATTGGAGTTGAAAATATTATGTTTGCCATATGCTATCTAACTTTGGTTTTGTTTTTATCAGATCATCTGTATTTGATGCTCACAGCTTTGTTGTACCTGAAGTTTCTAAACTGTGCCATATAAGAACAGCTGGTGGGGTGGAGGGACAGATGTTTGGTCAAATGGTATTGGGCCTTTCTTGCACTTCAAAGGAGCTGAATGGAGGTCTAATATGACTATAGACGATAGTTCTATTTTTCTAATCTGAGTAGTTTGAATATTTGCCATAGTTTATTGGGAGACTGGGAGAGCAGATGACCTGTATGATCAGAAATTGGAATGTAATTCATTAGGTAATCTTTCTCTTACTGTGGAGTTTACCCTGTAAAGATGAGAACCTCTGAATTAAATGCATATTTCCAGTATGTGCCCCATGGAAGAGATGTCACAACGTTCTGTGATATAATTTAATTGCTTTTGATATTTTAATTATTACCTTCTTTCTTTGGAGCTTCGCTTCAGTTTTGTTCGAATGAAAAGTGGGATAACTTCTGAATTTAATCTTTGCCCTAATATTGAGATCTGAACATCTTTCTTCTTGTGCAATTGCTATTTAAATAAAAGAAGTATTATGTAAGCAGTAACCATCAAGGTTTATTAAGTATGAAGATCTTAGATGTACCTTAAACTCCCTGAACTGCTGATCATCAGAAACTGTCAGCATCTACTAAAATGAGAATCATTCCATCCCTGCTCTGTTCCTTAAGATTTCCCCTTGTTATCCATTAATGGCCACTATAGGAGGCAGTACAAGTTCTGGACTAATTGAAGCTTTGAGTGATATGGCAGTCTTTATGCAGTCTCACATAAAGTGAGGTTTTCCTTAAGGTTCACACTACGTTGTCTTGACAGTGAAAATCTAGGCAGCTATAAGTAAGATCAATAGAAATGTGTAAGCATTGTTGGTGACAACGTAGGAGCAGGGACAAAACAGAAATACTCAGTGAATTTTTTGAGTTTGGACATCAATATTTACTGGGAAATGAGCTACTTCCAGTATCAGTGTTTCTCATTATTCTTTTTGTTGTATGTTGGTCCACTTAGAGGCAGAGTTTCTGACTATGCTACAGGTAAGGGGAAAAATAGCAAGTCAGCTGAAGCCCATCTGTCAGAAAGACACTTCAAATGCCAAGTATTTTGTAATTACCAGTATTTTGTATAAATATACTGCTTTTCTGTTACACTGTGTTACAAGGCTTAAGACTGAAATTCTGAAGAAATAAACCAAGTTGGGGAGGAGTTGGCGTGGCTATTTTTGATACAGATATGTGCATTATAATAAAAATAATTTTTCATCCATTTTAGGCACTTTAAGAAATGAATATTCTGCATAACTATTTTCACTGAATGGGGGAGACTGAGGAACACAAATGCAGAGGCGGTATAAAAAGGAGGAGGACTTTAGTTAGATAAATTATAGGTAATGGATTAGTTACTGACTTTTATCTCGGGTACTGTAAAGCAAGAACTGCTAATCATCAGCTTGTGATAAAACTAGAAAATGCTATGTCTGAGCATCAGGCTAGTATTTTATCATATTAGCTATTGATTTAACACA
The DNA here is from genome assembly GCF_000690535.1 of Cariama cristata. Taxonomy (NCBI): domain Eukaryota; kingdom Metazoa; phylum Chordata; class Aves; order Cariamiformes; family Cariamidae; genus Cariama; species Cariama cristata. The sequence goes on from NW_009607845.1 coordinate 8,052, forward strand.
GCATGAAACAACTGGTTCTGTCCTTGTAGTGCCTGGTCTGGAGCAGTGAAGGTACAGATTTACTCCTCCTTCAATCTGCTGCAAACTTGAAAGCCCAATTGTGACCACTTAACTACTAAAATTACTAGTCTCAGACGATTTTTCTCTTTTTCAGACAAGGCAATGTGTCTATGTGTAAGTACACATGATCTAGGAGGAAGGAAAGGAATCCTAGCTAAATCATGTCAGGGCAAAAATAATAAATTCAGGAAGCATGGACAGTAAGATCCAAAAATCAGTTTTGAGTGGGCTGTGTTATACACAAACTATTTTTCGTTTTCCTTTTTATTAATTAATAGTTTGAGCTAATGTGCTTATGATCCAAAATGCGTGCATTGAAATACACAGAATGAGCACCATGTGGGTGTACTTGTATGCAAATCACCTTAATTACACTGTTTTTCTATTGAATTGTTCTTTGCATCAAGCATTATTTTGTTTTGCATTTAATGGTGAAGTCAGAAATTGTCCTCTGCTGCTGTCTTTGAATAGGGTTTTTCATATTTATTATGATTACTATTTTTAGGGCTCAACTGAAATTTTCTTATTCTGTGTATTATTTTCAGAAATTAAAAAACATGTATTGATATACAGGTGGAAAAATGTCTCAGAGAGAGTGTGTATGCTCAGTGAAAAAAGGACAGTTCCTAAAAATAGCTTTTTAGGCACTAAAAAGTATTTTTGGAAAGGCCTGCTTAAGTTTCTTTGGTTTAAAATAGATCCTATGCAGGTGGGACAATTCAGGTGCCTTGGAAACATCTCATTCATCTGCCTTGCCCTCATTCTAGGTGTCCAAAATGAGATCTGTCTTTATGGCTTCCTTTTGTTTTCTACTCTTGGAGTTCACAGTGGAAAAAATGTATAATTTATTAATAGAACTGAGCTCTGTAGCAAAATTGTACTTTTAACTGAAAAGCCTAAAAAAATACCATCTTTCTTAGGCTTTACTTACTGTTAGAAATCCAGAGCGTGGGAGAACTGAAAAAGATGATGGTAGCATTCAAGAATGGTAACTGTTCCAGCCCAATTACAGATTTTCATTACAGTTGCTGATCTCTGTGGTGTCTGGCCAGAGAGTGCAGGTACAGGCTGATAAAGACAATTAAGTAACAAATGGAGGAAGGAAGTTAACACTTGGGTGCTTCTTTCTGGGAAAGGAAGGAGCTGGTGGAAAGTACCAACAGATGTCTTGTTACTGTTAGCAACAGGAACCTAGGCTCCAGATGGAAATACCAACTGAAATGAAGATATTTTAATGAACATTTCATGCTTTGGTTTATCTGAGGTGTTTATCATCCTTTAGTGTGAGCTAATTAGTATGAGCTAATTAGTTTAAAAATCTTAAGCCTCCTTAAGGTTTTTTTTCTCCCTGCTTCACTGTCTTTAGGAGGACTTTCTTTAAAAGTTGGCCATCGTAGTATAAACTTCTCCCCTTGGAGGAAAATGGCTCCGTATTTTCATTTTCTCAGTTCATCTGTTTGTTGGTCCAACACACTGGAGTTTATCTTCTGTCTCCAAGATTTAGCAAACATTTATGTTAATTACAAGCCTACCACACAGAATAAAGTCTTTGGACCACAAGACAGTCTGAAATACATGATCCCAATTTGTAGTTGCTCTTTGTCGTCTAAATAGCATTTATTGCATAAATGATTCAATGAAGTTGCATAATAACAGGCATTATTAAAAAAAAAAAAAAAAACAGGAAAAAAAGAGAAATAAACGAAAGCAAGGTTTTAGTGAAAAAAAAAGGAACCATGAGGAGATGAGTTGAGATGACCCATGAAGATTTCATAAAAGAAACATAAGCTTGATGTTGTACTGGAAGAAGGCACTGGGAGTTCTCTATTCCACTGTTATCCTTAACAATTTTCCCAAAAAGGTAATTTTGCAGAGAAACTTGTAGCTCTTATGTGTATTCTTATTATGTGCATATGCCATTTCTAAGTGCAAAGATCTGCTGTAGTTAAACCATACTCAAAATAAGCTTATTTTTGTAGCCTAGGTTTGCTGATCTTTAGATGAAGTTACTCATATCTAGCAGAGACTTCTGTAGAACGGCAGCCTATATGACACTAGTGACTGACTCCCAATGCCTGACGTGACTTTTTGAAATCTCTTTTAGGAGTGAGAGACTTCTAGGATTTTATACAGAGACTGAATTATCTTAAGCGATCATACTGGCATCCTTAAATATTTCTGCAGATTAGCCTGAACATGAATTGAGGTCTGTCACCAATACTGGCTTAGTTTTGACTGTTCCTATTCTTTGCATCCAAAGTTTTCATTGATGTCACAGTCTAGACTATCCCTTTTGCCTCCAAGTCCAAGTGTGAACCTATGCTATAAACAACAGAATTTATCCCACTTAGCCCCTCTACACCCAAATAAATAGTCAAATTGTGGATTACTTTAAACCTGTATCAGGTGTGGTCTTAAAGATGAGGTATCTTCATTTTCAAACTGTCATCTGAATTGGGGAGAGCGGATGTTCCCCTCTCTCCAACCTTGCTATTGCATTTTCCTCCAGTGTTGCTGATTGTGACTGTGGTAAATGAGGGTCTGCAAGTTGCAAAACCTTTATCAACAAATTAGGCAAATACATGCAAATATTTGCTATACATATCAAGGCAAAAGTCACTGACAACAGCCAACTTTTAATTTAGCAAGCTAGATTATCAGACTGGTCTTTGAACATGCACAGGGTGGTTACAAGGAAGCACTAGGCATTTCTGGAAGGTGAATCTGAGAAGGAATGAACTCGAGTGATCTCATGCACAATTTAGAGGAATTTCCATTAACTGAATAGGCAAGTTGGTTAACTTAGCCAGCTAAGTAGGGGTGTAAAGATAGGTTTTGTAATGAAATACGATAGTTTAATAGTGGTCATTTGAAGGAATCAATAGAAAGGAGTTGTATGAAATACTGAAATTAGAGTACTGAAAAGCGTATTACGGGAACAGACTAGCAGACACAGGTAACAGTAGATAGCAGAATAGCTACAAGTTGGCAGTGCAAAAGGCAGTGGTCACTATGTTGGCCTACAGAGAGGTTATAGGTAAATTTGCAAGAATACTCAGTCACCCTTCATGCATGAGTCAGCTGATGCCTGGCATATTTTTTTAAGATTATGGCACATGAGTAAAAAGGCAGACAAACTGTTGTGCAGAACAGCTGAAAGTTGAAAGCACCTTGGAGAAACTGAATTCTGATGAAAGAATAAAGTAGTGTATATGTAGGCTATGGTAATTCAAACTAGCAAAAGATGAGTGGTTATGCTTAAAAAAAATAAATAAAATTTGATATAAACACCAGGCTAAGGGGAGTTATTCATTGTTATGTTTGGAGAGTGCTGTCCAACCCCACGCAATGCTTATCTGAAGTTTTCTGTGCTTGGATTTATAACTCTTGTATTTCATTATATTACTCTTCTGTAGATGTGGTCTTATTAAATTGGAAATGATGGTAGTGAATTTTCGAGCATCCTCTGAAAAATAGAATGGGGGAGAGGTCAGTTAGTTCCAGACCTTTGAATTTTGAAACGTCTTTCCTTTTCTAGGTTATTGAGTTTAAAAGGCAGAGCTCAGGTAAATATAAACAGTTTTTCTAAATACAGATTTCTTTGTCACAATAGAAATCATCATCTGTTACTCCTTAAATTCACAGAAATGATGAGTTACAATTCTCTCACAGGTTGCCGCTTTTCTTCCCTCCCTACAGGACGTGCAGTGTAGCAGGTGGTTTAAGCATCAGCCATGTTGGTGACATACATGGTCCACTGGTCATGAGTTTGAGATGGAAGTAGTTTTGTGGGCAAAAGCTGCGTTTTTCATGACCAACATAATACAGTGTCTTGTATCCTCATGGGAGTTTGCTTGACCTTCCTCCCTGCCCTCACCCCATAATGAAATTAAAAGTGTGTTTGATGATGAGTATTGAAAAGAAGATTTATAGACCTGTGACTTCTGCTTAAAATGGGTGATAGTATCTCTGCATTAATTTCACATTAGCACTTGAAGTTTGATTTCTCTCTGCTGTGGTAGGGAACTGGCGACATTTGACAGAGTGGCAGAATACAGGTTTTAAGATGTACGCTTCTCTTTCAGAGTTGCCTGCAGTCTTTTTTGTGTGCATGCAGGGAGGGCAGGCAGGACCGGGAGTGGCTTAGACGTTGACTTTTGCCAGCCAACATATACTGTTGAATTGTTTCTTTCGATCAGAAGTTTCATAGGATTTGTAGAATAGTTTTTATTTCCTTTTGGACAGATAGGTATCAGCTTTGTTTTTTTGTTTTCATAAGGAAATGCTTGAAAGTCCAGCATTGCATCAGGTTGTATATTAGCACTATGTAATGATTTTCCTGCTTTTTGCACGCAATCAATAAAAACTAAGCTACTTAACAGGAAAACCCCTTTCGAATTGCAGTCTAAAGTGTCCAATCTATTGTTCTTGGATCACCTTTACAGAGAAATGTTGAAGTTTTGAAAACTGAAGTTTGAACACAATTTCTTAAGCAATTTCAATTATTTTGTTTCCCAAAGAAGTGTTTTTGTGTTTCTGTTTAAATATAAGCTTTAAGATTGTTAAGTAGAGTCACTTACTTTTCTTCTAAATTTGTTAACTTATATCTTTTTCAATTCTGCTCAGCAAAAAATACTCTACAAAAGGCAGAGATGGAAGTGTACATTCTGCAGTATTTAGCAGTCCGTTTGAGGATCAGGTCACTTTTTTCACCTTGCTTTTGGCAAGAGCAATGGCAAAACTGACTACTCTCAAAGAACACGAAATAAAATCTGATTTATTCCTACAAGTTATTTCAGGTTATGCTAATCTCGAGTGTTTATTTACATCTAGAGTAGGGCCAAACTCTGAAAGAGATGTCTGAAGATTTTTTTTAAACCATTTATATATACCAGGAAATCTAATGAATTTTGTATGAAAACTGATGTTTGTGGATAAATAAGCCTTTTGGTTTGTTTATGCGTATTTCACCAAAAAAATCTGTTTAATCTGTTCTTAAAACATTGAGCCTGAAAAATGGAGATACTGGGATGAAAGGATTTGCTGGACCTTTTGTCTGAAATGCACCTAGATTTGCTTGTCTGTTGAGGGGGCTGCTTAGCATTTAGGAGGGGGAAAACTATTCTTTAGTTCAGGTATGAAAATGTGCGATACTTTATATCAATTATTTGGCTGATTCCTGAAAGTGCGTTGGAGTGAGGGGGCATTAGCTAGTTCTGGCCTTCACTAATGGGAACATTTCAGAATGTGGACGGTAATTAAAGTATAGAATGCGGAAAATTAAGCCAAAATTGAATAGAAACGAATAAGGACGTGTTCTGTTGTGCAGATGTTGGAAACATTATTTTGGATACTTCTTTCTATCTACATCTTATTTGGTTACCATGTAAAAATCGGTCACACACCATGTAGATTGTTTCTCTTCCCATTGCCTTTTCTGTTTTTGTGTTGTGATGCATCTGTATAGGTAGTAATTTAGCAAAATATCCTGTCTGCCAGGTGTGGGAACTAGCTGATTGTATTGTAATACCAGATCATTACTTAATTCATATGCAACCTAGCCTAGCACATGGAAAGCATTATAAATCTATTTACAGTGTGGCTGGTCTGATGATAACATTGTATTAAATTCCCAGGTGAGGCAATTTAAGCAATTGCTTTGCCATGTGTAGGCCATGGAAATTAACTTCTCATATGCTTTAGTAATAGATGAACTTCATTGGTATGCTCAGATTAGTAGTATAGCAGAATTCTTACAGTCTGGTTACATGTACCCTACTTCACATGTAGAATCATACAGGGGGGTGGTACTGCAGATCACAGATCTTAATTAGTTTAAGCTGAGTTAATTCATTTCAATTCTAATTTAGCTGGGCTTGCCCATGAACACATTCAGTTCTATTGGGAAATGTTAAGGCTTGGGTCAAGTAGACAGATTGTTTAAAGCCAAATTGCCAGACAGAACTGAGCAAGTGTATCTGTTTGAACAGGGCTTTAAGGAAATCACCCAATCAGTATGCAAAAATCCTGTTCATAAACCAGGAGAGATCTGCCTGGAATCAGAAATTCTTCCTTGTCAGAAGGTCTGGGTACTGTAGCACATTTAAAACAGCCCCTGAAACTTTCTCTGTCTTGAAGTTCTTGTAGAAAGTACCTTAACCCTTTTGTGTCATTGTGTGTTGGTGTGCATGCTACATTTGAATGCAAACATATGCACTCAGTTAAAAACACTTGTGTGTTTAGACCTTTTGTCTATGTATATACAAGAAAATATAAAATACAAGGAAAACTTCGATATATGACAGACCTTTACAGACAAAAAACTGCACACAGAACCTCTTAAACCTATATTGAGCTGCCCAGAAATGCCTTGGATTACAAACTCTGTAAAGCTTCTGTCTTTTCTAGAAACATACATATAAAGTACCAGTAGACAGTGGTAACTGACAACTAAGACTAAAAATGTTGACAATTTCTTGATTTGCCTGGTTAGCTTATGTATAGAAGTCATTAACTATTTATAAAATGCATTATGAATTGGGTTCCTTCAAACTGTAGCAGAGTGTGTGACATTTCCAGCTCAAACTATCATTCTTGCATTTGGCTAAAGTACATATTTATAAACAGCTGATAGTTATGAACTAAAAACAAAAAAATTCTAAAAATTATTTAATCACTGAGTTCGGACGAACGGAACTAATTTTGATAGACGCTTTTAAAAGTGTTAGCCGATATTACTTTAATAAAAATAAGAATAGTAATTCAAGATATTGATATTTTGGGTAAATCCTGAAAGAACAAACGAACACTTTAGTTCAAAGGCCTTTCCTTTTATATTATTGATTGATTTGGTAGTGAAACTGTGATCAAAAGTAGTATCAAATTATTTATTGATTATGGCAAAGAGTTATACCTAATTGTAGTCAAAGGGTTATTTCTTTTAATATAATTGCTGATTTTCAGATCATGACAGATTAGGGCAATAGAAGAACAATGATACAAATATATTTATTAAATTCAGTGGTGATGCTATGAAGGGTTATAAAGGGCCTCTAAAAATTGTATTTCTATTAACATTTATTTCTTTCCCATTAAGAATATTCTTTTTCCTTTCTTGCTCTTATGAATGAGAATATCAGCCAGTTAAATCTTTCAAATAAATGATGTGTAACCAAGGACCATCTCAGTCTCTACATACAATTAGGCAACTTGTTCACTGGAGAACATGCTCATGAAGCATCATGTTCCTCATCTCAGTCTAATAACGATAAATACATTCAACACTAACAGAATCAATGGGGCTGAGTCATTTTGTGAAATTGGGAGAGACTGTACAGTTGAACTACTAGACCTCAAATGAGAAGATTGAATCTTAATCAGAAAAGAAGATTAGAGATTTATTGGTATATATATGTAATTTCCTTCCTTGTTTGATGTGTATCAAATAAAAATAGGAAAATAATATAATTGAGCAATCTATGCCAATTTGTTGGCTTTTTGGTGAAAAAAGAGAAAAACAAAACCTATCTCCATATGATATTCTTGCATACTGTGGAGTGTTTTAGTCCCCCATAGTGATGAAATGAATAATTTAAACAGGCAGCTCTGATACCACAGCCTGTTTAAAGGTTTTCATTTCCTTTAATACTGTAGACTACTTTAGCTTGGTTAGTATGAAACTGTGACAACTGAGATCTCCAAAAGATTTGGCACAATTCAGCTCTTGTAGTAGGTCTGTGGTATGCTTTGTCCTTGCTACATGCATCTGTAGCTTTAGTGTATAATCTAGATTGAACACTAGAACTGAATCACAAATTGGTAAGCATTGTAACGATGATGATGGTAATAAAGAGTGAACTTCACAGATTAAAAAGCTAAACTCTATGGCTCTGAGATGACCAATACAAGGCTTACTCCACTGCTAGGTTCCTAGCGTAAAAGGTGACCCACTTCTAAACTTCTTTGTCAGAAAGGTAATTAATTTCCCTGTGCTCAGTATAATTTCTAGTGGGTTGTTTCCTGTGCCCCAGTCTCGAGCACCTTTTTTGGCATGATTGTCCAATTAGGGAAGGTTTGAGGAGGGATTTCTTTTTGCTGAGTCCCTGCTGGTAGTGACTACCACGGCAGAGTGTGAGGGGAGCTCCCATCAATAAAGGAAGGCCCTACAGCTTAGTTCTTGCTACTCTTGGGTTTCTTCCTCTGATCATAACCACACTCAAATATAAAAAGAATTTAGACAATATGTTAAAAATCCTTTCTCTCTTTTAATAGTGAGTGTAGGAATATTAACTGACTAAGGGCCTGTTGCTTGACCAACAGAGAAATCTAAAGCTGGGCTGATGTTCTCTTCATGCCTGATGTTCCTTTGAATGCTGTGCTACCTTGGTAATCTTCAGACGTTTGCTTTCCAGTGCTCGGCACTTGATCTGGTTTAGAATCAATATGATGATCAGTTCATGAGCAGATCTGGTGCTCATAAGCTGTAAATAACGACTGTCTGTCATAATGATCTAATGAATGACTGTCTCAGTTTTGTAGTGTTTCCATGAACTACGGTAAACCAATGTTTCCTTGTGCTGTTGTTTCCTCTCCTTTCTTTTGCCCTTTGATTTGTGGTCCTTTCCCACTAGTCCTTCATAGCCTTAGCAGCATAGAAAACACTTGTTAATTTTCTGCATCTTTAAGATCAACCAGTTTTGTTGAATGTATGTTGTTTAAGTTTTTGGTTTGGTTTGGTTGGTTTTTTTATATGGGAAAAGCTCAGTCTTCCTTTCCTATTTAGTGGCATCACCACAGTATTATGCTGAGTTCTGCGTCCAGCTAGTGTTCTTCAGAAAAATGCATTTGATTCCTACATGTGCATTTCTTCAGTGCTTCTGATATTAGTGTATATTTCCTCTCCTGGTTGCCTGATTATCAGAACTGGGATCATACGTTATGTATCTTGAGCGTCACTGAAGCTGCTTTCATTGCTGAAATGCTGAGGATGTGACTGTTTTAGAAATGCTAAGGTTTTGGCGTGCAGATTTCTCAAAATACAGCAGTTTAAGAACTTTTTAATAACTTTTACTTGCAGATTTTTGTTTTTTTTTTTTTATCAAATAGGTATCCATTAGGGGGCTCTCGAGGTTTAAGATGATCAGCCTTGATACCAATGGCTTCGGAGCTATACTTCCTAACCCTTTTTTTCTTTTTGTTTTACAGAAAAGGTCACGAATTGCCTACAGTGATGAGGTGCGGAATGAGCTCCTAGGGGATGACGGGAATTCCTCAGAGAACCAGGTAGGATGCTAATCAAGAAGCCCTAGTGGGTGGCTGGAGGGTGAAGGAGGTCACTGGCACACTGGGCTTCTCAAGCTGCTCCTTAACAGCATTAGCAACAACTCATGTGGAAGTGATACTGTTTAATGCAAAGCTGGGGTCTTAATCAACTTCAAAATGTTTCTTGGAGATCTTACATTTAACCCTTTAACTTGTGATCACTGTCTGCTATCTTTAAAAAAAATCTTTTATTCTCTTTTCTTTATTATTTAGTACTTAAGAAATAACTTGAAACGCGCTGTTTGCCGACAAAGCCAAGGTCTTCACCTCAAACACATGTAAAAGGAATAAAAAAAGTACATAATGCAGCTTTGATAATAATGCAGTATAATTAAATCAACACTGGCAGGCAAAACAAATGAAAGTGCGCTCTCAGAATTAGGCAGTACCCCACTCAGTTTCCTTGTGTGATTCCTTCCCTAAACAGATTTTTCTCTCCTTGTACCAAAAACACAAGTTGTACTAATAAGAGCATGCTTTCATAGTGCATGTTGTACTAGAATGCAGAGTGCTATCCATCTCTTTTAATGAAGGAAAGCTTGATAAAGCCTGAGGCTTTTTTAAAATCTTGTACCCATATTGTTGTTCTGACCACTACAGTGAGGATCCTGATAGACTACTGAAAATCATAAAGGCAACATTATGTTCGGGGGACTTTGACCCACCTGTTAATATTTCTTTTGGCGCTGAAACTTGTTTGACAAGCTCTGCTTGAAAGCAGAATGTTTCTTTTCTTTTTGCAAATCATGTCAGCTGTAATCAAAGTTGTGCATTTTGAATTAGAAGTTAGTTGAAAGTTTTCTTAAATATCAGATTTTCTGTTCTGACCAGACAGAATTTAAATAATTTTGGTAGTGAAAGTGAAAATTATTTAAATGTTTACTTCATAAATGCAATATTAAGTAAGGAAACAGATCAGAACCATGTTCTGAATTTTTTAGTATCTTCTACCCTCAATATAAGCTCAGTTCCACTAAGGTAGGAAAAATGAAAGACTTGGAGACTTATCCCAGTACAATGAATTTTAAAACATAGACCCCTTAAGCCTTAACCTTATACAGTACTTGAAATGTGCTGTGTAAGTTTTTAACTCTGTAATAGACTTTAATACATACGTTATTGAAATTATACATAGGATGCAATTTATCTGTAGACTTAAGGCTGTAGTGTATAGCAGCTCTATATATCTACGTGAAGAGTTAAATTTAAAAGATATTATTTATGTATATAAAAATATTTATATATTATAGCAAGGAGAGATTTCAAAATTTGAATAAAATAAAGAGGGG
>NW_009607845.1:18787-27301 GCF_000690535.1 Cariama cristata
TATCACAATCGTAAACTTAGTCCTGTGAAAGTGTTAAGATTTTCATTTTATTTCTTTTAAGGTGCTGCTATTTTTACATTTCAAGAAAAAATTGTGTGAATTCAGACATAAAAGGGCAATTGTGATAAGAAGCTTTACTTATAACAGAATATCTTATGTGTGGGGATGAGATAAAATACTTTATTTTCACTTTTTAAGGAATGGTTAAATAACTGGTTCACATGTGCACTTTTTGCGAGTTATGATCTTTTTTCTAAATTTTATGGAAGAAATATGATCTCATCTCAAGGAACCAAATGATACCTTCAACCATTTGTCAACATGAGTTTTTTCTTCCAAATGACCACTTCTTAAATGGAAGAAAATTTTGGCTGATAAAGGAGTTTTATGTAGTCTTATATATAATCAAAATAGTTTTCTATAACCCAACTTGAAATTATTTCCCCTATACCTTTGAAAGTTCTGAATTTCTTTCTTTTTGTCCTTGAAAAATGTTATGAAATATGACCATAAAGGAGTCACCTAACTTCTTTTAAATATGTGAATGCAAATATTTTTTAAAAATATTATTTATTGTGTTGTTCCAGTAATCAATCTCGCAATGTCTTTTTCTCAGGAAGTATCATTATTTACATTTGTACTTGTTTTATATGCATGTAGTTATAGGTACAAGAAATTAGTGCAAAAACTTCAGTCTGCTGTTGAGCTTATCAGAATGTACAACTATCCAAATCAAGTGTAAAGTTTGGGAACTTACCATATACTGAACATGTTATATCAACATATTTAACTCAGTAACCCCAGATCTAATAAACTTTCACTCCTATACATTATATCCACAGAAAACTTGGGCTAAATGACAAAAGGATGCTCAGGTATAACTTACACCCATATAAAATATTTGAAGATGTTTCATATTCTTGCCTTCATTTTATCTGATGAAAATAAATGTCGGTAGATGGACTGACCCTCACCCTAATATTGTAGGACTTCTCAAACAGTTTGGATTAGGTTAAATTAGTTAAACCAAGAAATAGTGGGTTTGTTTTCCCCAATTCAGCCACCAAACTGTGAAAGAGGAGAGGAGAGGAGGGATTCCTCTTCTGACAGAGGAGTTGTGGAAAAAAGTTGCCATCTCAGAATTGCTCCTGTACTGATCCGCAGTTATTGGTAAAATCTGCCAACAGAAATGCTGAATATCTGGTTAGACTGGGGTGTTACCCAAGGGAAACAAGATATGAGCTGCATGTTTTAGATATGGTCTTTGTCATCATGATAAACATTTGCGTAATGTTTTTGGTGGAGTGAGAAGACAGAAGGAACACAGATGTATATTGGCTAGTATGACCATATGAAGTATCTAGAAATACATGGGGCGCTATTGGAAAAATGAACAATTTGGATCTTTTCTTTGTTCAACTTCTGGTTTTTAGTTGATTTTTCCAAGGTACAATTACAGCAAATCACAGCCAAGTTATAAACTGTAATGAATAGGATCATAGGTATGAATTTCCTCAAGTTGTTCTCCCAAGAAGAAAGATTGAAGTACAAAGAACAGATTGAAGAATTAGCAAATGATGATTTATCTTTCGTCATCATTTTTCCAAAATATCTCTCGTAAGTAGCAGTCATCATGTTTAGATGGCAACAACTTGGAATGCAGTTGCCTTATAATGATTATGCCAAGATTCAACTAATTTTACCAAATAAACTATATAGAAACTTCTTGTAAGAAGTTGTAAGAATTACACAATTCTGCTATTCATAGTTTCTTTTGAAATAGATGCAGCTTTGTTTAATGAGATGGGTAGTGATATAGTGCTCTTAATGCACTTAGTTTGGTGAAGTCATTGCTTAGTATACGATAATTTCTTCTTAATTAGAATCATGTGAATGTAGTCAGATGAGGCAAATACAGAGGTTGAGAATCAGGAGATGCATCCAAAAAACCCCACCTCACAACCCCAAACCCAAAAACCTACTGTGTGCATCGGGATGTTATTTACTTCCAGGAGTGGTCTTAAATGGGCTCTGTTGCTTCAAGTCTTATTTGTCATTCTGGCCACAAACGTTTATCAAATCCCTTGAAAGTTTTGAGTTTTTTGTTGCAATGATACACTGCTTAAAGTTGTGGCTTCACTTTAATAATAATAGAACTGTTTTATATAGCAATTCGTATTTTTTTTACAAAGTATATGTTGGGCTAAATCAGAAGTCCTTGTTGACCAAAATAATGTCAGGTACAGTATTACCAACTTTCTTGAAATATAATAGTGTTCCTTTCCCCTTTGCAACTATGTTCATTAATAAGTTTAAATAAATTCGCATTAGGTTAAACTGCATGTCCATATACACATACATTGTGTATGTGATTTGCAGTGAACAAATATTTTGTGGCTACTTAATTTCTGACTACAAAGTTGTGATAATATTAGATTTGGGCTTGCTGTGCATAAAGTGTGTCAAACTTCAGCTACAGACCAGGGGGTGAAGTTGGTCAATTTAATTCCCCAAGATCTAAAGAAGGTCGGTATCATTTCATATAGCCCTGGCAGAGCAGATCATTACCAGACACAAATCTGTTCGTTACATGCCGAGGGTTTATAGCAAAATAAATAGACTGTCATCATAAGTTCAGAAAATTGTGTGTTCGACCCACGATAATGTGTAAAGGGCGTTTAATAGAGTTCAGCATTTATTCGTTATCTATATGCGGACAGAGACGGCGGTAGCGTTATCAGCTTTTTAAAAAAAATTCGGTAGTTTTCTATGTCACGTGACATGCCTCACAGACACACACACGCGCACACACACACCCCCCCATCTTGCTCCCTCGCTCTCTGCGGCGCAGTTTTGATTTTAGTCACAGCAGAAGGCTTAGCCACAAGAGATTCCACTGGTTCAAACCAGCGTAAACCAGATTTGGTGTGGTTTTTTTTTTCTTTTAGCCTACAAAGGAACAGATTACCTCTTGTATCGAATTCTGTATTGAAAAAAAAATATCTTTGTTTCAAAAATACGCTGATTATCATAACCTAAAATGGTGGCTGTACACGTCTTAATGCTGTTTACAGTTGAGTGGTGAACATAATAAAAATAATGTTTCAAACTAGAAAAGTAAAGATAACACATTTTCATCAAGAGCATTGTTAAATGGGGGAAAAATACATCTTTTGTTAATTTGAATGAATATCTTTCAGCCAATGTTAAAAAACCCCAACCCTCTCCCATTACTTAGCTTAGCTGCAAATCCCATGCAGAGCTTAAATTCAGCCATGCAGCACAAACAAGATAGAACATTTTTGTTTGGGACCTATTGAAAAAACAAATGTGCAGCATTTTAAAACTCTCATTGATTATAGCAGGGTGGCATGCCCAAACGGACTCTGTTGCGGGAGAGTAGTTTTAAACTTTGGCCCTTTAAGTATCATAGTCAACTGAAGAATGGTGGCCTCGGAAAGAAAAGATAGCTATGTGATCAACTCCCAGATCGTCTCTTTCTAAAGAGCCTTAATGTTTGCCTTTTTGGGGAAAAAAGGGGGGGAAGATCTGGAGAAAGAGTCCAATTTATGATAGGCCAAGCACTTGAATTTAAGCACTGGTTTGGCGGACAGTGCAGTTTTCTTTATTCCAAATTCTAGCAAAGTTCCTTTAGCTACGTACTGAAGAGCTGTTTCAGTTTAAGTCGGTGTGGTAGTAACCCTCCTAATTACATCTCGTTAGAGCCTCGTTGTCCGTTTTGGTAACAGGCTGAGGCGTATGTTCAGTTTTAGACGAGCCATATGAAACAATAGCGAATAATGGCGGTTCTTTTGTTTCCTTCATGCCGGTGAGACTTTATTAGTAGTAAGCTTTTTCAGCTTACACACGTGTTGAAAATTAGTGTTATGAAACTGTAGGTGAAGTATCAGCATAAACTGAGATAATGATGTAGCTGTTGTAATTTCGAATTCAACTGGGATCGGTGAAAGGACTGTAATTTTTTATAAACAGCCATTCTTATGCAGGCATTTGTTGTGAGTAATTATATGTTTTGTTCCAGTACAAATAATTTATCTCTCTGTCTAAGGGGAGAGCATATTACAACATAGCTTGATAATCAGACTGGGGTTTTATTTAGTTTTATAGTAAACCTGCCAGAGCAATACTCTTAGTGTTGATTGTGTTGATTTACAAGCATAAATTGATAAATATAAATATGTATATACTATATAAGTGTACGCACACACACACTATGTGTGTATATATACACACACTGCGTAATGGTCTAGGCTTAAGAACCTGGAATGAGTCTTTTCTGAGGGAAATATGTTTCATGTTTTTCCCTATTCTTTTGTTTATTTTTAAATATGCTATGCAACAAATCGTAATTCTGAGCCATTTAACAAAGCAGCTTCATTTTTTTTTAACCAGAAAAAAAATCCTTTATAAGAGGTTCAATAATAAAATTAGATAATATAATTACAGTAGAACTTGGGTTTATAAAAACTGAAATACTGTTTACATGCTATAAAGATGCAGTCAGCTATTAATAAGTTAGATCTGCTAGTAAAATAAGAAATCAGTTGTCACAACTAAAATATACAGAAAACATTCTGAAAACTTGTATATACAAAACCACTTCAGCTGTACAGTCTCCAAAGAGAGGAATAGTAAACTTGTTTTTTTCTTTATAATATAGACTTCTATGAAGTCATTCCCCTTTATTTCATGATGGTGTCTTAGATGTGGTTTAAAAGAGAATTTCACACTATTCTCTTTGTTTAATGTGACAGTGTGAGAAAGTGATCTTTATTCGTTCAAAAAACTCTGCATGTAGTCTATGTTTAGGTTCTTTTAATGTGTTTGTCTGTGATTTTTAAATGCTAAACATGTAAACAGATAAATTGTCAATGTTAATTCTGTATCCTGTCACACAACTGATCTTTCTTTCCTGCCATTTCTTTCCTTTTTATCTTTTTTGTGCGTTCATGTTGCAGTTGATAAAATTACGTGAAGAGGTGAGTACTTTCTTGCTTTTTGTTGTCTAGCTTTCCCTTTAAAGCTGAGTTTCTAAATCTGAAGTAGATCTTTTTGTTCATTGTTGAAGTAGGGAAATCTACGCAAAGCAAAAATATTGATTACATTCCTTTAAAATATTCACTGTTGTGCCTCTTTTTCCCTAATAATTGTATACTTACATAAGAATCTCTAGATCAAACCTTAGAAATTAACATTCTCTGATAGTGGAAATTTTTTTAAAGGCACTAGAAAAAGAAGGGGAAAAAAAATCCTATTATTTGATCTCTGCTAGAATACCATGATCAAATCAGGTACTGTAATAGTCATGTTTACATCACAAAATCTTTGATAGGGTAGGCACATTTATAAACCGGTATTGAAAGTAAAAGCGTTGCTTTGGTAAAAACCGGTGCTGAAACACTGTAAAAATTACACAGTATTTCACAATGTTTTGAGTTTGGTGTGAGGTATTCAAGTAGCTTATGTATTATATTGAATATTGTATACCCACTGAAAATACAGTACAGGTAGACCTACGCATGCACATCAATATTTATTATTTATTTGTGAGTGCTGTAGATCTGTAGGTGTAACACTAGAGATCAGTATTCCAGAACACCTTTCTTCCAGTCATAAAATGACTCATAAATATTTAGAGAGAGAAGCCTATTTTAATGGTCAGTTCCTCAAATGTTTCAGTATATTTTCTGAAATTAATCTCTGTTACTTACTGCTGTAGCAAAGCAGGTATCTGAACTGCTTTTTTTTATTATTTCCCGATAGCTGCCAAAAAGAAGGTCTCAGTAAAGTCACAATTACTTACAGGTCAGATTTCTGAATGGTTTCGTATGGAGGGTTTGAACCAGTGAAGTATTTGAATAAATATATTTAGAAGCATGAGTATTTTAACATCACATATTTGTCTGGTATCTTCTTTTTGAAACATGTATGCCCAGACATATCAGTAATGAATACTGAGCTCTGCAGGAAAGGATTTGTAAGTTTTAGAAATGGTGATGACAAAGAATTGTAAAGCAACCAGATTAAGGACAGTTACAGAGAATTCTTAAAAACAGTAAGATATTTGTGATATAAAGATTCTTTCACTAGTTCCCTGAACGTGTTATTTTCCCCTCTTCTTGTGTAGCTGATATTAATATCTTAAAGCTACAGAGTAAAACAGTTAACAAAAAAAATTTTAAAAAATAAACATGTAACCACATGAAAGCCCTCCCACCACTGCTGAGCTCCCCTCCCCAATAGTCCCAGTATTTAAACAGATGACAATATTGTTGCAAGGGTTTGTATAGCCTGATTTCTGAGATTTTTCAGAAGAACAAGGTTCATTTGCTCATCCCTTTAACAACACCTGCACGTCTGCTCCTATGCTTTTGTAAAAGAATGTAGTAGGCTCATTTTTGCTTGCAAACATAGGTTACAGTTTTATAAACATAAAGATTCCTCATTTGCAAATTTACTCTGTAAATTTAATCCGATATAAAGAACAAAGCTGCTACTGAACTGCTTTTCTGTTTGAAATAGCAGTGAAGACAAATAAGAAAACTCAGGATATTATTGTAAAGAACTGCAACTTGGGAGCTATACTGAACTCAGTCATACCTTTTGGAGCTTAGCAATCCTCTTTGTTAGCCACCTAAAAATTTTGACATTGCTTCTGCTAATTTTCTTTTTTGCTTTTGCTTGCTAGCCTCAGAACTTACTTTTTCCTCTCGCTGCATATTGTGAGAGCAGCAGCAAATAGAACTAAATAAAGGGATTTATTATTTTGTCTAGATCAAAATTGTACAGGTAGAGAAATAATTTAAAAAACAATTGTTAACATTCTGTTCTCTGCACTTAGGTACCTGCTATGTGTTGGATAGGTTGTAATTGCAATTTTTACACCCAATGCAAAATGCACATTAAAGTTTAAATGAAGGCTAGTACAGTGACTCAGGCATAATTCTTAACTCGTCACATAGTGAAACATCAAGGCATCCCCAATTATAGTTCTCCTAAGGAGGTATGAGCTGATCTTTAAAGAAATTGTGGTTTGCCATACTGTTTGTTAATAAAATCTGTGCTTCCTCTCATTACAGGGCTCTGTTCTAGCAGACTTGCCGTACACAGGCTTCCATGGAGGCTGTGTCGCTCTGTCTTTTGAGCTCCTGAGATCTCAGTTTGAATCCAGCCCACATGGAATGACTAAATCTCTAGTGATAGCATGCCACTTTGCAAAACTTCCTTATATAACTCCAGATAGAAGCTGTTTCTGAAGCTGCAAGATGCACTGAATCACCTCACTACCCACCTCACAGAGAACAGGGGATACTGTGGGAGAAGGAGGTTGGGGAGGGGTGGGAAGCAGTTGAAAGCATCAGCTGCTACTGTAGGGCGTTGATTTCATGACCAAAGGGTAGAGTGCTTCCAAACCCAAACAATGTAAATAACACCACCCTTTATAATAAAAATTAAGTTTCATTATAGAATCGCTTGGGTGGAAAGGTTCTGAAATCACATAAGAAACAGCTCTCAGTTAATGTTAGCACCGAGTTCACAGGGCTTTAGTATTCTAATTGCTCGCAGTAAGACTGAACTGAACTGTAGGCTTGCAATTTACTTTTTAGATTAAATGTGGCTTATTTAGTATATAAAATTACACAGTTAAATGCTAATTGTTTCTGTTGGGTAGCTTTTCCACATTGTAATGTGAAATCTGATTGTTTCCTCCCCTCTCCCTTAACATAGCAGGATAGTCTTTTCATTTCCAGTATACCACTACAGCACTATACATCTGTTCTGTAACTATAATGTTCTACTCCTTGTACTCACTCCCAGCATATGTTCTTTTTTTCTAAAGTATCTTCTCTGTAACTTTTAGGATTCTTACCTTCTAAACTCCTTCTTTATAACCCCCCCCCCCCTTTTCTCTTCTGCTTTACTTTCTTGAAAGACATCTATGTGATAGGGTTAGGTTTCTGATGTTTTTTACAAAGTTTAAAATATTTAACACTAGTTGTTCTTTAATATCATTCGGGGGGGCAGTATTTGGAGAAAGGCACTGCAGGCTTACACTTTTTTTTTTTCCTCCTAATGGTCAATGCAGAGGAACCAACAGATGTTATGAAAAGGTGGCTTTTAAAAAAAATTAAGCAAAATTAACACTAATTATCTATGTTGACCATGAGTACTAAGAACATGCACCACTCTAGTTGCGGTCATGATTTCAATTACAGCATTGTAACTTATGGTTTTAAATTTTATTAAGTGCTTGTGCTGATTTTTTTTTTCTTGGTGGTCTGCCCCCCATGAATGCAAAAGCCTTTTTTGCAATTTACTCTTAACCTATCCACTGTGTATTAGACAACTCTATTAATTATTATAGACTGTTATTGCAGCTTTTCTGACCTTCACATTGGGTCCTATCTGTGCTGATCTAAATGCATTGTTTTAATGATTTCCAAAAAAAGAATAAGAGAAGGGGGGGGGGGGGGGGGCAACACACAAAAAAAC
>NW_009607845.1:27332-95334 GCF_000690535.1 Cariama cristata
AAAAAATTCAAGGCAAGCTTTGATGTGGCTTTAGCTGCCTCGATCGTCTGGCCGCATCTCAGAGATGTGTCACCTATGCCGGGAGGGAATAGGGAAATCACGTTTTGAATGGTAATGATAACATACTAATCACTTCCTTTCTTTGAAGATAGAAGCGAGATATTCTGTCAGCATCCCTGGCTGCTAGAGCTTGGAGGCACTGGTCTAGGTGTATTAGCTTAAGTGTGCATGTCAATACAGCTTGCATCTCCCAAGATCCATAGGGGCTCATTAGAGCAAGGTAGATCGTTTCGGTAGACAGCCACTCAGATAATATGTATGGCACCTCCTTTTTTTATTATTATTAGAAAGCATTTCTTCAATTTTCAAATGACATCTGTCAACAAGGCAAAGTTGTAGGAAATATCTTTTGACAAATATCCAAAATGTTGTTTTGGGGTAAAGGAGTGTTCAGAAAGGTGTATGTGATTACTTTAGGAGGGGGACTTATATTTTTTGATGGCTTGATTAGAGCTAGTCTAGGATCAAATTTCCAAAGGAAATGAGCTTACATGTTGAAATGTTGGTGTTCTGGATGGAGAAGAAACTAATGAAAATAGTAATTTCACTTCTTCACTATTGCAGACTCCCCAAGTGAAAACGTATTGGAAGACACATTTTTACTACAGTTTATTGTTATGTCGTAAATGGGCAAATGACTTCTGGGAAAAATATCTTATACCTGCTTGTGTGTATATTATTTATATATTCATATATATATTTAGGCATGAGAGATGTAAACCAAGAAACCAGTGTTTTGTTTCTACATCTTTTTACATCAAACAGTCTGAGGAATATTCATGCTGTTCAGTATTCTGTATGAATAGCTTGTTGTTTTTATCACTGCACTTGAGTAGTACACATAAAGGAAATATATCCTCTGCTGAAAATTAAGTTCATATTAAAAACTACCACATGCATTTAAAGTGATAGTTTCATCAAACTGTATTTGTATAGAAATCATGGGTGCTTGCATACATGTGTCACAAGGAAATCTATTTTGGAAATGCTCTTCAGACAGGTTTCCAATATAATAGTCACATTCTGTTTTGTGAGTTCATGTAATAAGAGTGAAGCACATATTCCATGTTTCAAAACAAAAATGATTGGTACACATAATTATGATTGATCATAGAACCTGCCCCTTCCAGTGGTCCTTGTAACAGGCACTTCGATAAAATATACGTGGATATTTTTATGTTTTGGAATATGAAAGCATAATTAAAAAGGGGGGGGAGAACATTGTAGACTGCTGCCTGATTTTTTTTTTTTCTCTCCCCTTTTCTTTTTCAGAGGGCACATCTGCTCGATAACACAGAGAGGCTGGAAAGGTCATCTCGGAGACTAGAGGCTGGATACCAAATAGCAGTGGAAACCGGTAAGAATTCTGAGAGTGAGCAAATTGTCTTGCTTATGCACAGCAGTCTTCACAACACATGACATTTCAGGGAAACTTCAAAGGCAAAACAGAGACAGCAGCCCGAGATGTGGTTTACATATTGGGGAGACAATTGGGAGCTTATTTGCGCTTATCTTTTTTCAAGTTAAAAGGCATGACATCTACTGAAAACAGTTCCTGAGGTTTAAAAGTATACATCTGAAAAGAGATGGAATACTTTGTCTAAATTCTACATTTGTCTTAATATGCAGTTACATGTTGTCAGTTTACCCACCCGCAATGACTGCTAGCACACACTGCAGACTCCAGTTGTTTTTGTCTTTTATTCATATATGTAAAAAATATAATTTTAATAAATTTGTAAGATACTAACTACAGATGATATATAACAAGGTTATCAGCTCAATTTCTTACAATCAGTTCGGTGACTGATTATGCAGCTGTTTCTATGCAATGAAAGAAGTAAACAAACCATACCCCAAAAGTGTACAGATGGAATAAAATTAAGGGAGAAGACTAAATTAAGGTTCAATTATTGAATTAGTAATTTTTTTATTGACTACAACTTTTCAGTTGGTATTTTCAGAATGTTTTTACTAAGCTTTAGCAATTTATGGTGGATTTTTTTTAAACCAGCAAAAGTTAAACCTCCAGAGTCTAATCCCCTTAAAGCCTGCGCAAAGTTACAGAAAGTTTCAGAAAAGGTATGTTTGAGTGGTAAAGTAATTTTCTGGCAGAGAGTCCCAATTAATTTATATATTTCAACATTTTTTTAGAATTCAAGCCTTATTTAAGAGTTAAATTAAGTTGAACCCTTGTAGAGTTAAATATGACTATGTTGAATGAATGGTATTACTAAAGTGCCTGCATTTTAATTATTCTGGTCTTAGTGCTGTGCACAATAATGAAATGGATGTATGGAGGTGTAGAGTTTGGAGGGGACAAGGAGAATTAATTCTGTTATTCCAGAGGATGACACATTAGTAGAGATGGAGATATGATAGGAATTAAGTTTGCTTTCCTGCAGATTTTCAGATCTGTTCTATCAATGGTCATAACTTTTGTTTTAGCAGCACTATTTTAAACTGGTCAAAAATTATTAGTTTTGTTGCATAAGGATCTTCTCTAGACAGCACTGGTCAGGCCACATCTGGAGTGCTGTTTCCAGGTCTGGGCTCCCTGGTACAGGAAAGACATTGACTTACTGGAGTGTGTCCGGCAAAGGGCCATGGAGAGAATTAAAAGACTGGAGCATCTTTCATGTGAGGACAGGCTGAGAAAGCTGGCACTGTTCAACCTGGAGACAAGAAGGCTCAGGGAGAGCTTATCAATGTGTATAAATAGCTGATGGGATGCAATGAAGAGGGAGCCAGGATCTTCTCAGTATTGCCCAATGACAGGACAAGAGGCAATGGGCACAAATTAAAACCTGTGAAATTCCATAAGAACACAAGAAAAGAATTTTTTTTCTGTGGGAATGGTCAAACACTGAAATAGGTAGCCCAAAGCAATTGTGGAGTCTCCATCTGTGAAGATACTCAAAATCCAGATGGGCACGGTCCTGGCTCTAAGTAACCCTGCTTGAGCAGGGCATTGGACTAGATGATCTCAAGAGGTCCCTTCACATCTCAGCCATTCTGTGATTCTGTGAGGAGGAGGAGGAGGTGGAGGTGACAACCCTTGTGTATCTATTCTACTTTATTTATATGGTGTCTTTTCACAATTATGAATACGTATGTTGCTTATTGTAATGAAACTGGATGATTTTCAACTCTGTATTAAGTCACATTTGGGTCTTTCTTATTACCTTAATCAGCAAAAATACATATACTATTTTAACCTGCCCCTGTGATCATCTAAGGATTAATCTGACATCACATAACTAATTTAATGCAATTTCACATTACCGTTACTGAAACTTACCATGATAAATTGGAAGCTTTTTTCCTGTTTGCATCTCTAAATTGATAAGCCCTTTCATCTCATGTACAGTTGTTCGTACAAGCTGAGATCTGTTGGAATGTCTGACTTCTTTCTTTGAGCAATGCCATTGATTCATGGGCTTCAGTGGTGTCTGAACACAATGCCACTTATGTCACCATCTCTAAGACACAATCCAACATGGACTGTCAGCTTTCCTAGTTTGTTGGCTATCATTTGTTGATATGAAGATGCTTGAATCTTTCAGGTTTCAAGTGCAGAAACCTCCTGAAGGACTAAGCAAAGCCTTTAGTATCTGATAACCAGTTCCATAGTGCTCAAGGCCTACTGTAAAGAGAAGAATGTTATTCTAAACATTCTTAGGGGTATGTTGCAAATTTAACAGGCATTTGAGTAGCTGATGTGGTAGACCAGTAAGTTTATCAGAGCATTTGTGTTTTAAATGCCTGAGCTGTATGACACAAACACAAATGAGGGAGATCTCTCAGGATATACAGGAAAACCAGTGGCTGTTTGAATCTTGAAGGTCTCCATTGTTTGTACCAAGCAGGAGAAGTTTTAATAATGGCTGATAAGACTACAAAGTTCACTCATCTGCTTTTTTTTAATCAAAATACTGTTTTAAAAATATTTATTGTTGTTATTTTTCTGTTTTAATGTTATCATCTGTTTTCATGGTAAGGAACAGACAAGTTTACAGCCTAGTTAGTAGGCATTTCCAACACCACTCATTACTTATGATGCTAGAGCTCAGTATTCTTAATTTTAGATCATTTAGTCTGAACTGTATAACCTCAGAATATGAGAAAAAAATTTAAAATGTATGAAAATTGCTGGTTTCAATCAAAAGGAGAGTCCATTGAATTGTTCCCATTTTGGAGGGGGAGATCTACTAATTCCATTCCTCATGCATCAAGTTGGATTCTAAAACTTCCTTATTTTGACTGCAGAGTATAGTGTAGTAAGGTATCCCCTTCTTTGTCAAGTCTTAGATATGTTTTCTCAGCCAGAAGTATTTTGAATGAGAAATAGTTCAAAACGCTTCATTCATCTTCAGAGATAAAAATGGCATGCAAATGTAGAACACTGTCAAGGAGAAGAAGAGCAAACCTTGTGGTAGAGGACCATTGTACTCTGCAGTTGAATTGCTTTCAGTAAGTTCCTCTCAACTGCGAGATACTTTCTAGGGAAAAAAAATTCTGGTATTTATGTAATATAGACTTCACCTTGTTTCATGACAATGTAAGAGAGAGATCCAACCATTGAATGCTGTCCAGGCTTTCATGGCAAAACTGCATTGCAGGTTTGTGTTTGGGTTTTTTTCCTTCATAAACCTTAGCTATTTCTGTAGCTTTCAGTATATGTAATTTGAGAACAAGTGTTGAGCTTACCTCTATGAGTGATGATTATTGGATATTATGCTGTGGCTCTGAATCTCTCTGAAGTATCTGTGCTATTAGAAGAGTTTGTAGTTTGTGGGTAGTAGATCTATTCTTTGCAACAAATCTTAAAATTTTGTCTTGGCATCTGTTTTTATATCGCTCTTGTAATATGTAAACATGGTGTTTTAAAGAAAAGAAATCGAAGAAAAACTCACTTGTTCCATTTACAGAAAATCCTTCTGAATCTCGACTTTAGGTTGCTTAAAATGTTTTTTCCAATTTACCTTACGCTTTGAGAATCCCAGGAATATGTAATTCTGAAACAGTTAAAGGAGAAATATCTCTGAACATGAGACACAACGGCTTATTTGCTACCCTTGTGTGACATGAATAATTCTTAGTACTAAGGGATCCAAGCAAATTTCAGTGGTTTTCACCTGTTGTAATGAACTACAGTCAAACCTCGCTTTCTGGACTGGGCTATAAATATATAATGTAATGTAGTGGTAGCCTAGCTGACAGGCAAATGGTCAGACCCGCCTCAAAGTATTGGCAGCCTTCTAGATGGAAAGCAAATGAGAATCTCGTTAGACAAAGAGGTGTGTTTACTTCTTTATGAAATAATAATAGTTATTGTCTTGTCTGGATGCAGAACTGAGTGAAAGTAGAGTGAACAGATCAGTGAAAGTGTGTTAAGAAATGTTTATAGAGCACTCTTGAAGGCAGGAGTCTTCAAGTTCAATGACTTTAGCATGAATAAGGAGCTGTTTTAGAACAACTCCAGTAGGTGACTTACCAGATGTGAGTAATGGAATTTGAGGTACTAGCATATTGTCCACAACAGCATACCACAGATTTGGATTCCCAACTCTTTTATTGATGGTACAACCTGAATGCCAGGCACCTACCCTGAAGGACCCTCTCCCTCCATATTTCATGGGGTGGTTGTGCTGTTCAGGTGTCGTAAATGAAATGCACACCAGAGCCGACATAAAATACGTGAAGCCATAAAAATTAAAATAAGTGTATTCGCTAAATTGATTCCATTCCATTGTGGTTGCAAGAGCTGGAGGTTGGCTTTTCAGGTAGACAATATAGTAAACATTGCTATGATCAAACTAAAAAGTGTTTGCTTAGCTTAGAAAAAATTTAAATGGCTCTAACAGCCAATGTGAATGTAACAAAATAACAAACCCTAACGTTCACACAAGTAGGGCTATATTAGTCTAGTGGAAAGGGTGTTGCTTCTTTTGCTTGTAATTTTGTATACTTAGTAATTTGCTGCATTAGTTAATATTGCTTGGACCTTCACACCCCTGTTCTGTCTTCAGATGCATGCATATTCCAATTATATTTGAGGTCCAAATAACTAAGAGCATGGAAATGGAAACCAAGTTTTGAAAATCAGGACTTTGCTTCTAGTGCCCCTTGCTTTAAATTAAAAAAAAAGTCTATTCCTGTCCCAGATATTTACACTTTATATCCACCTATTTCATCTCTAATGAATTATTCATACATGTATATGTGAATACTGTATGTAAAACCTTTCATTAGAGAAAGAGGGCTTCTGAGTTCTGGAGCATATACCAATAACTCCTCCTCAGGTGTTTCTTTGATATACCAGAACATCTTTCTACTGCAATCTTAATCCAAAGTTTCCACAGTGAAATGAGTTTTTGTGCAGTTTCCAGCCACCATCAGAGAGAGCTTTTTCATGATCCCTGTTTCTTCTGCTTGCAATGGTATTTCATGTTTCATATATAATTTTTTTCTTTGCTGGCTGATTTCTATTAAAATCTGTTTATTGTTTCAGAAATTCATTTTGAAGTGGCATATTGCATTCCTACATCTCTAAGCCCTCTGCCCTTCTTCATAGTCCAGACTTTAAAGAGGAGCGGAGGAAGAAATAGGGAGAGATTTTTGTTTCTGAGGATGTCAGGCCTCAGGAGTATCCCGGCTGCATAGTCATGGGGTGAGACATGTTTGGGTAGTGCTGCTGCCTTGTAACCATCAGAAGCAGCATCGAGAGGGCATGGAGAGACCAAACTACTCAGTTTCCATTTCTTAATGTTTTACAGTGCAGTTGTTGATACCAGCAAAATGCTTTCTACACCTTCAGTTTGAATATTGCTTACTGATTTGTTGCTTGTTCAGTCACCAGGCTGCTCCCTCCGGCTTCGTATCTGCCATCTCCTCCCTCCTGGCCGTGTATCCTCCTTCCCTGGCTCTCGCCAGCCTTCCCAGCTCTGACCTTCCTAATTCTAGCTCCAGATTTCTCTTTATTAGTTTGTCTCTATCCAGATACTCCTGCACATATTTATTCAAATTCTGGTACTGTCCCCAGGACAAGGGGTAATGATTTTAAACTAAAAGAGGGTAGATTTAGACTTGACATAAGGAAAAAAATTTTTACAATGAGGGTGGTGAAGCACTGGAAGAGGTTGCCCAGAGAGGTGATGGAAGGCCCATCCCTGGAGGCATTCAAGGTCAGGCTGGATGGGGCTCTGGGCAGCCTTATCTAGTTGGAGATGTCCCTGCTCACTGCAGGGGAGTTGGACTACATGACCTCTAAAGGTCCCTTCCAGCCCAAATGATTCTATGATTCTGTGATTTTCCTTAGCTCTGTTTCCTCTTAAAGGTTTGATTCAGCAGCATTATGGGCCTTGCATGTTTGTGGTTGTGAAAAGTTTAACCAGTAACCCACGTAAACTTGTCTAGTAGTGTTCAAAGTCTGTTCCCTCTGCTCAGGGGCCCTCTGCATTTGTGTATGTTGTCTCAAATGCAGGATATAGATTTTTTGAGTATATAGAATCATAGAATCGTTATGGTTGGAAGAGACCGCAAAGATCATCAAGTCCAACCATCTACTCAATGCCACCATGCCCACTAAACCCACTAAATCATGTCTCAAAGCGCCACATTAAACATTTTTTGAACACCTCCAGGGATGGTGAGTCTACCACCTCCCTGGGGAGCCTGTTCCAATACTTAACAATTCTTACAGTAAAGAAATTCTTCCTAATATCCAATATCCAACCTGAACCTCCCCTGGCACAACTTGAGGCTGTAAAAATTAACGTATTTACAAATACACGAAGTGCTTAACATAAAGTAAGGAAATGGTGAATTTTCATTGTTTAAGTACTGTCCTCTAACTCCTTCAGAGTACCAAAAAAAGTACTTTTCCAACTACTTTTTTTGAAGAAAGGAGAAAAACTTATTTTGTAGAGTTTTTCACATTCTATGCGGTATTGTAAGACCATTTCTTTTAAAATCTTATCTTTTGGGTACTCAGCACCTTTCAACTGGAATTCCAATAAAATGAATGCTTATCTTTCACCTCAGTAGGCTTGGGATTATACCATTAATGCAGCAAATAAGGAATGTCGAATCTGTTCCGTAGTACAGATTTGCTAAGGTATAGTAGGAAAAATAATGATCCAAATTTGGCCATTTTGTCCTCTGTTCTGGAAGAAATCCCAAGTTATTTTAATGTTCACTAATGTGCAGGAATTCATTATTGTACCACATATCATGGGGCAACTCAACTTCAGTCTTGTTAGGAACTAGCATCCAGTTGAAGTTTGTTTAAGACTGATTTTTGGATGAGCAAAACATTGCAATAACTTCTTAAGGATACTTTATTATATGTAATAGAACGTAATTTTCATATTATGGATTTTTATTCCATGCTAGAATGATGGAAACATTTTGTTTCAGATACCAGAAACTTTATGCTTAAGTGCTTCCCTTGTGCATTCCAGACAAATAATCATACAGGCTGGAATCTGTATATATTTTCACAAATAACCTTACACTTCTCATAGAATACCTGTGAATAATATTAATATATGAATTATAAACTGAACTTGGAAGATAACTTTTAAAACATTATTTTATGAGCACTGCCTTGGACCACCTTTATTGTGTAGACTGTTCTACAGGAAATAACCTCTTACTGAGTCACTGAAAACAGCATTTCAGCATAATCTTCTTTGGTGCTGACCCTCTTTCTCTAATGTATTTACTGGTGTAAGATGGTGTTTATTGATGAAGGTATTCATTGTACCTTATTCCTAAGTCCATAACAAAGCTTTTGAAGACTTGTCCTAATAAAAATGTGAAGATTGCAAGTCGAGGTATGTGGTTATATTTTTTGATCTGAAGTTACACTACCTACTTCTTTCAATTTTGACATTATTTAGCCTCAGGGAGGTATTCACCCCTGTGATAACATTTCAGAGTTTGTTGTCTGGTTTTGAGCTGGTAAGGCAAATAAAGAAGGTTAAAAATAAAAGATAAATTAATAGTAGCTGTTGTTTCTAGCAGTCCAAGTAAACTCTCCAAAGTACCTTGGTTTGGCAAAGGAATAATGGAAAAAGCCACCAGTTTGTCTTTCCTCCACACATATATATTCTTTTTCCCCATTTGCACAACACTCTCAGCCACCATGCTTAGGTGTCTGTGAGAACTGTCAGAATGTTATCCAATGTAGATTGTCCAGACAGCCCATTGGGATAGGTGGACAAAAAATGTGAAGTCATGCCTATAGCAAGGAAATGTTCAACCTGTGTTCACCTGAGAAGCTCTCTTGATCAGGTTTCATATTCTCCCAGAGAAAAATGAGTTGTAGAGAACTTGTCCAAAAAGCTTCAGATAGTTGGGAACTGCTGGTTAGTCTTTAATGGGTAGAATTCAAATCCTGATGTAGTGTCCCTAGACACTCTTCCCTTTTACTTATGATTTCTTCTCTTCCTCCCATCCTATACCACAACCACTTCTTTTGAACTTTCACCAAGTGAAATGAATTGATTCTAAGTCGTACTGGCTTAACAGTCAGTCTGTTGCAACCTTTAAAAGAGCACAGCTGAATAGAATTTGAAGACCACCTTTTGACCTTCAAATAATTAATATCCTGCTAATTTAATTACTTCATCTGGTGATTTCATTGTCCACAGAACATAAGCTGTATATTTCATTAAAAAAGCAGACTTCGGTGAGTTATTATTTTGGGTGCCTAAGTAAACAGCATGATTTTCAATAGTTTTTGACAGATTTTTCACTACATGGACACAGCTGAATTTGCACAGCATGAGGTCTTGTTGGGCAAAGACTCTTTGTGTTACAACTTAGATCAAGAAGAAAAGTTGATGAGCTTAGACTTGACAAAATAAATTTTACCCTAGATTTTTTTTTTATATATTTCTTGTTTGAAGCCCTCTGCCTCTACTTCCTCTCAGGCTAACAGTGTTTTCCTCCAATTGCACTAAAGAACAAAGTTTAACAGTAAAAAAATTTTCTGTATTGAACATGCTTTTCTAGGTAAAGTCAGTATCAAAAGAATTTTCATGGTAGATCATCTTTCAAGTGCAGTATTTTGCCCTTTTACAACTTATGACTGAAGAATTATAGTTACACAAATACCTTTTTTTTTTTGGTAGAAGTACAGGAGGGGAAAGCCCCAACTTCTGTCCTGAAATGAGACATAGAAGCAGAGAATTGAAAAACATCATTTTCACCCCAGTATGGAATGATTGAAGGACACCTTATCTAGGTATTTCTTCATGTAGTTCAAGAGATACTGTACTACTTTATGCTAATGATTTTACTACCCTGCTTATAAGTATATTTTCTCCTGTAATTAATGGCATTTATAGTCCAGAAAATTATCACATTGCTGTGTGTGCAGGCTTGCAAGTTTGATAAGTACTGAACATTATGGAAGCTCAGTCCAGTCGCAATTGACATGTCTACTTTTTAATGTATGTCAGGTGAGGACATAAACTCTGATTTTTGCAAGTTATACTGGCCATCTAAGTCTCTATTTTTTAATCAAAACTTTGTTGTTTTTCAGTTGGATTTTGTTTGTACTGTCTCACTTTTGAACAATGAGGCTTAGCTCGGCCTAGTAGCCTATAATATGAATTTTACTTGATTACTAAGTAAATGTATACATTGTAAAACTGAAATTAATGCAATTCTTACGAGAAGAGTCAGGAGTTCAATGTAGGAAGCTGTTTACTGTCTAGCTTGATTTCATGTCAGAGTGAGTTCAACTGCTGATCTGCAGTACCAGTCATCTTTCTGAACTAGAACAATAATTTTCTTTGAGCTGTTACAGCCTTGTTTTGAGAAACTACTGCTAGTTATTGGCTACCAGCTGTTGTAAAGAACTGTACACCCACAAAATTGTTGTTCATGGCTTTGAAAACTACAATTTCACAATTCTATATTGGTCTGTCATAGGCCATTTATGCACATCTGTCCATTCTTGTTTCTCTACATCTTTTCTTGTCTCAAGAGTGCCTTTTTCTTCTCTTCATACTAACTCACCTAGTTCAGTGGAGGGTCCTTCTACTGATTCTGTGATTTGGTGTTCCTTCCACATTTTGCAAACTCTTCCCTTCCTCCTAATTTCCAGTATCAGCTATGTGTCACTTTGAGGTTTTTTTTTGCCATTTACTGTTTACCTCATATTACTTCACTAGCTCCAAAAAATGTAAATGTAAAATTTTATATGAAATTCTGTACTCTTGGCCTAGTCATCACAATTGTAATAAATGCTCATGGTTGTAAACATGCCCAGTTATTGCCAGAGCATAAATATTTACATATTGAATTGCAAGTGAGTGTGTGCACATGCGTTCATGTGCATGCTGGGGAAGAGAGGTTGTCTGTTTTGCTTAGTACATTTCCAAAAAGGTTTGCAAGATAAGAACTTGTTTCCATGAGTGAGGCCCAGCTCTGTGTAATGGTGTCTGAATTTAGTTATCATGAGTAGCTAATTGTTGTGATTTGCATTTTTGTGAAATAACTCACATAGTTTACATTGCGTATCTTGCAAAGATAAACATTGGTGCAAGGGTAATCTCTTACATCTGCTTGGCTGGTCTCTACTATGATGAACTTTTCCATATTTTGTGGCCTCTGTGATGCTATAAATTTGAAGATTTTGGTGTGTTCATGTGTTTGAGAATTTGGTTTCTGTTTAGCTCTCTTGTGGGATCTAGAAGGACAACATGCAAAACAACTTGATGAAGAGGACAGTTCAGTCTTTGCTTTTTTCATTATTCACATAGATGCAACAATTCTGTTTTTATTACATGTGTCTTGAAAGTATTAATCTGTTTTTTATAATTGAGTGTTATAAGATTTCCTTGTCTTGAATGTCTTCAGACTTCACTACTACAATAATTGGCTGGAATGCCATCTTGAGAAATTTTGTGAAAATGACTGATTATATTTGCTTTACTCCATATGTAAGTGTTTTTGCTGTTTTAGTGCCGTATTTTTCAGTAGTGGAATTTCAAGTGGAGAAGCATTAGGAATGAAATGTAGATATCACCCTAATTTTTTTTTTCATTATTTCGGTTTTTAAAAATCAACTGCTTTCAAATTTATGGTGAAGATACATTTTAAATCCAATCTAGAAACAATGATATTTTCTTAAATGAGTTTAAAATGGTGAGTCAAGAGTCTTGCTCAAATGTTCATGGTTTATGGTGAGTCAAGAAATAAATTAATTGTTATAAAATGAGCAAGTCTGCTCTACTGTTTTAAGTTCGTATAAAAGTGATACAGGATGACCCTTAATTCAGTAAAAAATTATTCAGGATTCAAGATCAAATGTACCAAGTTATGGAGCTACAGTTAGGATTTATTGGCTTTTTCTGAATTAATTAAGCAGGTAAGGTACCTAAATCAGATGAAAGAAAGTGATACTTGATTATACACCTGCTTTACCATTTTCTGAAGTAATTGTGGGCACTTAACTCCATCTTTGGAGAAAACACGTGTAAATGCTTCTAAAAAACTGGCCCACAGAAATGGAAATGATACTAAATTTGTGGAATAAATTCATCATTTGTAAAATATGCTTGGATAAACTTTACTGTTTTCCTTATTTTGATGGCATTTTTTTCAAGTTGTTTTATTCAGCTACTAAAGCAACAAAATAATATTTTTAACCTCCTCTTTCTAAGAAAATTACTTCAAATTCAAAATTAAAAAAAAAAAAAATCACGTAACAAATAAGAAGAATATTCCATAAGTTACACAGCCCTTAAAGAAATATATGGCAGTATGACATATCCTTCTGACTACCCAAAAGGACAAAACTGAATTTGAAAGGTTTGTCTTTGGTGGATATTGCCGCGTTTTAATGGCTATGCAAACAGAGTGAGTGTTTCATTAAGAAAATAATTTAAGCTAGTGGTTCAAAATAAGATTGACTGCAGTTATTTAATTGCAAGTTTTTACTTGTAAATTAAATCAAATGTGTATTTCTGTATGTTTGTAAAGAGCAATGCTTACTGCTTTACTTCATTTTCCTCTTAGATACATAGATAGTTATTTGCATAATCATATTTCTTAAATCACTTTGAAAACTTGGCCCATTTGTAACAAAGAAGACCTTTTATTCATCTCTAGTGCTCTGCATAACACACTTGCACCATTACATATACATTTTGTCTGGGAACTACTGTGTTTTGGTAGCAAATAAATGAATATTTGCCTTGTAAATTTAAGAAATTTGAAGCAAAATTTTGATATGGATGAGTAGAATATTGAATTAACACTGGAAATAGTTTTATGTTGTCTCCTGTTGTGTTGAGTCTTTGCTTGCTCAAATGCTTGAAGAAAGGTCCTGTTGCCAAAAACCAGATGACCTATGTTTTCACTCATATCTACAACACAGGTCTGGAGTCTGAGTATTAACAGTTTTAGTTCTGTACAATTTATGGACTGTCAGACTTTCTGTTACAGCTTATTGATGCATAAAATAACATTTTCTGTTTGCGTAATGATAAAAAAGTTCTTGAATTGTAACATTCTGCAAACGTGCTGACTGCTATTAAAATTTTGTAGTATCCTTGTTAGCCATTTTAAATGCTTGCCAGTAATGCGCACACTGTGCCTTATGTAAGTTTTATAGTGTATCTTCACACAAATGTAATCCTTTAGAAATCTAATATAAAACTTCCATGTTTTGAGATGTTACATTATTGACCATTTGTTATAATGGAGTATCTAGCCACAAAAATATCTGTATGGGCTTGGCACTTCCTGAAATTTATTTCCTTACCAGTTGTTTTCCAAGAGTACACTAGAGCTGCGCTGGTATTTTTCTGTGTATAATTTGTCTGTATAATTATCAGGAGACTAATTGCTCACTTCTGATTTTTCTTTAGACGTGTGAATGCTTGAGTAACAAACTGCAGATCAGAAGAAAACTTAGTGTGATTTTGCAAGGGCCTGATCCAGAGTTCATTGAAGGCAGTAGGAAAGTTTCTCTTGATTTTGCTGGAAATCACATTGGAAAGAATGAGGCATAAGAAAAATCAGAAAACTCACAACTGTTATTTGCCTACTTCTTTTCTTATGAGCATTATTTTAATTTGATAAAATATGTTAATGTCCACATGATGTTGAGTAGCCTCTAAAATGGATTCATTTTTATGTGTTGAGAAATAACACCATGAATGACCATTCCGTACTTGGGAGACATTAAGTTCAGAACTAGTTCATGAAGCCAGTACTTCTAGATTAATAGAAGGTTTCGAGTGTTTGAAAACTGTTTGAAAAAGAT
This sequence comes from Cariama cristata, assembly GCF_000690535.1. Taxonomy (NCBI): domain Eukaryota; kingdom Metazoa; phylum Chordata; class Aves; order Cariamiformes; family Cariamidae; genus Cariama; species Cariama cristata. Next base: position 41,683 of record NW_009607845.1, read on the forward strand.
CCAAGTAGACCCTGTTCTTAACTTTCAACATTTTGGGATTTTTGTATTGTGTCAAATACAGTGCTTTCTTATCTCCAAAGATTAAATTTGCCCATTTTGCCTATGTAATATTTATGTATGGACAGGAAATGGAAGTCAGTATCCAGATTTGTTGACCCCCGAGATACAATATTGACTTCAGTGAGTATTAAATTCTCAGATCAATAAATGCTGTTATTGACCTCAAAGAAAAATCAATATCAGCTTGTTAATTTGCAAACTATGACTGCAAGAAAATGGTACACATTTTGTTCTTCATTATCACCTATTTATATCTGTATTTTAACGCCTTCTGTATTTCCACCTAGAGATCATCATGTCAAAACGTTTCAATCCCGGCTGTTAGAAGGTTGGGGAGACAGGCATTAGACGTTATGGAATAAGTGTTGAGCAGCACATGTTATTTCCCATATCTCATGAAAATAATACCCTGAACAGTTGTATATCACCTGTTTTGTTTTCCTTTTTTGGGTCGTCCAGTTCATTTCATTTCATTTTCTCTGGTGTTCTTCATCAAAACATTGCATAAAAGTACTATATTTTAGCTGCCAAAAGAACATTTCAACATGAATAATAAGGGGGATGAAAGACTGACTACTGGAAACGAGGAGACTGAAAGTGATCACTATAAAAATCATAATTAACATACAGTAGATTTTTCCTATTTGCGTAAGGATGACAGGTTTCTAGGCAAGAACCTGCTCTGCAGAAGGCTGAAATATAGCTATGTGACTATATAAAAGAGAAAGAAGTTTTAAATGACAAAGTATTGGTGGAGAGGTGGTGTTTTGTATCATAGCAGGTTTTGTATATACCTGAAATGTATATACCTGAAATGTCAGGTTTTACATAGTCTGAAATGCCTAAAAAATGCCTATTGCTGAAAATTCAAATGTCATAACAGTTCTTCTGCATATATATCACTTTGATATTTAATCTTAAAAACCTCATAAATGATTTAATATTACTTTGGCCTTGTTATGATCTGACTGCCAAAAAAGGCAGAGGCTGATTTTTATCTGGTCTGGAGAGTAGTGTTTTCATTCACAGAAGACAAAGCACAAGTCTGTCGGCCTTTTACAGTCATTAATTCTGTCTGATACCTCTGCAGTGATCTTGGTAAACTGAGTGCTATGTTTAGAAAACTTTTCCTTCATTAAATGACAGTGTGAGAAGTATTCAAATGCTAAAATAAGGCAATAGTTTTATTTTTACAGTAACTGAAGTGACTGCATTTTTTTTGTCAGTTTGATGGCTGTGTGGTTTTGCCCTTTAATATCATGAGCTCCCAGAGTTTCATTTGTGCATCCGTGTTATCCTCTTGAGAGACAGAGTCAATGATATTATACTCATTCTATAGATAGGCAGACCAAAGCATAATGAGGTTAAATTAAAAAAACAAAACAAAACAAGACCAAGCTGGATTAATCTCTTGAGGTTCAGATAAATGAGGCCAGCGCAGATCTGGAAAGATGTTTGTGGTGATTAGGCAGTATCTTTTCTGTCTTACAGAAGAAGTCCTGAATGGTCAGGAAGGGTGGTATCTGTAAGCCTGTGTAGGCATCCTAAATAGTAGGAACCGTTTCCCCACTTCTGTCTGATGTTTTGAGTCATCTTTGAGTAACCAAGGAGTTTGGATCCTTCTACAAGAGACTGAAGCAGAAGTGGTGTGGGAAGGTGGCAGATTTGGAGAGGATGGAAAGTTCATAGTCACACTGCAGGAGTAGAGAGATCATAGAGTCATAGAATCATTATGTTGGAAGAGACTTCAAAGATCATCAAGTCCAACCTTCTACCCAATGCCACCATGCCCACTAAACCCACTAAACCATGTCTTGAAGCGCCACATCTAAATGTTTTTTGAAAACCTCCAGGGATGGTGAGTCCACCACCTCCCTGGGGAACCTGTTCCAATGCCTAACGACTCTTACAGTGAAGAAGTTCTTCCTAATATCCAACCTGAACCTCCCCTGGCGCAACTTGGGACTGTTTCCTCTTGTCCTATCGCTAGTTACCGGGGAGAAGAGACCAACCCCCAACTCTCTACAACCTCCTTTCAAGGTAGTTGTAGAGGATGTTAAGATCTCCCCTCAGCCTCCTTTTCTCCAGGCTGAACAACCCCAGCTCCCTCAGCTGCTCCTCATCAGACTTGTGCTCCAGACCCTTCACCAGCTTTGTGGCTCTTCTCTGGACACACTCTAGCAGCTCAATGTCCTTCTTGTAATGAGGGGCCCAAAACGGAACACAGTAGTCGAGGTGTGGCCTTACCAGTGCAGAGTACAAAGGGATGCACTTCATGTCAGTTTTGCAGTTTAGGATTCTCTTTTTTCAGCCCACACAGATTGAGAGCAGCACCCAGGTATTCAAAGTGCAAAATTGTCCATGGTCTATCAGAAAATCAGTAGTAGAACTGTGAATAAAGCCTGGGGCAACCAGACAAACTCTTGATTGTGAGCCAAATGTGGCTCCTTGACTCTGCAGACCACTTATTTTTCAACCTCAAAGTTATCTAGTCTGCTCAGGAACACTGTGCTACAACAGCTGGATCTTAGCATGACCCCGGTATAGGATTACAGAAGATGGTTCCAGTGACAGCTCTCATGGTGCCTTAGTGGCTGTCTGGCATCTGGTGAATTCTCTGCTCTGGAAGTATTGTCTTTAAGGTGTACTGGAGTTCAAGAAAAAGCCATATGAATTCAAACCCCCAGTCCTCTGCTATGAACATCTAGTGCTTTATTTTTCCTTTTAATGTTCTCTGTAATCACTAGAACTGTTTACTTAACTGATGAGAAGCTCTTGGGACTGGTCTAACTTACCCAAAAGAGAAGGAAATATAATATAATCCAGAATATTTTAACCTTAAAAAGTCTTGTTTAGAATCCAGCTTATGTGATACGTCAGAAGGAGTTCAGTTTAGAACTATAAAATCACTGAATTTAACTTCTCAATATGTGTCACTCATGGCAGAGTTACTTATTTCCATAATTGAAACGTTCTGAGATTTTGCAGTAATGGTTAGTGGGGCACAAGCTAGTAATGTTATGAGATGAGATGTTCTGCTTAGCCTCTTTGTGAATTACTTTTACTCTCTGTATTTTGCTTTATTAAGGGAATTTTCCATTTACTTCCTATTTTGGGAAAAAGTCTCTATGTTATTAAAGTATATAAAATATTTGATGCCATAAAATGGATCCATTTTAGTTTGATAAACTAGAAATATGCTGCACTGTGAGGGTCATAGCTTATAATACGTACTGTTAGTACTTTTTCATTTTTCTATATTAGGAGATTAGTGAAAAATAAGCTCTATCAATTAAGTTTTATTGCAAAATTATCTTCAGATGTACAGCAGTGAAGATGATATTGAGTGATAACACTAGAGTGGATTTTGTATAAAGCAATTACAGCTTGAAAACCACAATCTGAATGAAAATATTGCTCAGGGTTTTTTGTAATCTAGCATTAATACCGAAAAACTCTTCCTTAGCAAAGAGCTTAAATTACCTCTGTTAAACACAAGACATTCCTAAGGTGTTCATGTGTGCTGTTGACTGAAAAATACTTTATTGATACCTGGTTTCACTGCTCATGCTTTGGCAAATCTGTAAAGCACATATAAGTATATCGTTCCACCTCTTAAGATGATTCTGTTTATAATATTACCCTGTTTTCCTGAAAATATTACTTTGTTTATATGAATAAACATTTCCTAATTCAGAAATTATTTTATGTAGATGCACTTCGGTGCTATGAAAATTTTTGCATTCTTAAAAGCAGTGATTTTACCTGAGAAGAAGCAAGCCTTTTTCAGAGTATAGTGTATTACATATAGCCACATATGTTTCTTGGCATGTTATTCTGGAGCTGAATGTGCACTGAACTTTGCAAAATGAATTTCAGGAACTTCAGAAGTAAATTGTTCAATTCTGCTCATAATGAATGAAGTCTATCTGAATGCTCAAATCATTCCTATCATAGTGTTCCATTCTGCCATCCTACCTTCAGTGGGACAGGCAGCCCATCAAAACACATAAAGGACTTTGTTAATTTAGAAAAACAAATCAAATTGTTCAGGATCTGCAAAGCAGTTCAGTTCCTATTTATGGCATAGGGACTTTTGCATATAGCATTTGCTACTTGCTTTGGAATAGCATACTTCAAAATGTTTTATTGAGTGCATGTACAAGAGAAGTAGCTCTGTAAAACACCCAATTTGGAATAAACTGAACAGTACCTTAAGAAGGGTCAAAAATTTCAAAAATGTATTGGTTGTACTCTAGTGTTTCCTTGTAGATAAATAATTTGTGGCTCTGACCAAATCTCCAGTGATACCAGCATGAATCAAGACAGTTGAGTCAAGTGGTTACAGGTTTCCATCCTTTCAAATTGATCAAATTGAAATAGCCCATTAGGAATTGATTTAAATCAGTTTAGATAAGCTCAGTCTTAGTCCTGGCCCTTGAGGCTTCGGCTACTGAAAGTTCACTTGAAGCTGGACATATACCAGCTCCACAGGCCATCAACTTTATTAGTGTGGAGATAAGCTGATTAGATCTTGTCAGTCAAAGGTGCCAATATCTCAATTGAGTGTCTTTCCCAGTCTTTCTCTCCTTCTTTGTTGCCCACTTCAATGCCTTTCAAAAAAAAAAAAAAAAAAAAAAGGAGAGAGAGCAAGCAAGAGAGATGTGTGTATGCATCCCCCTGGTTGTCACCGAGCAGGGTGCAACAGTACTGTGATGATGTGATGACTATATTAAAGAGGACATCAATTTGTTTTAAAGTGTTTTGATTTTTTATGGTGGCATTAAGAGAGAGAACATTGTGGTTGCAGCTTTACTAGAAAGCAAAGAGTTCTAGAAGGAAAAAAAAAGTGTTTCTTTGAAACCTACCGGGTCTTTGAGTCTTGCTGTGCCAATGGGCGCTTAAGTGCTCCTGTAACTGGCATACTCTGATCCACCACCAGCTTAGGTACTATTCTTCTTTCCAAATTATTCCGTTATATAAAATGAAAAGATTTGTGGATGTTTAATCCTTGCAGAAGTAATTTAAAATATTTGTTAAATGTAGCCTGTTTGGGAAATGTTTGGTTATGCCAATAATGAGCATGATGTATTGTAACAGTCTGGGAAATTACAGCATGAATTAAGGTCTGGTTAGAACATACACAGTGACCCTATCTCTGAAAATGAAGCTATGCAAGCACTGAATAAATACATGCAAGTATTTGCATCTCTGCTTTGTAGAGGAAAAAACAGATAAACAGAGCATCAGCTGTAAAAATCCAATAGTACAGTGTTTCAGCTTTAGGCTTCATCATATAGTTAGAGATGGTATAGAGGAAAACGGGGCTTTTGTTCTTCACATCTGAAGTTTGCTCACACCATGTCTCCCTCGTACTTCAAATGCAAACAACAGAAGTCTGTCCTTTTCTTCCATCACCCTACACTCACCACCCAATGAAGGCTGGAGCTACAGTGCTTCAGGACTACATTGCCACACTGGATTATCTCTTTATCAGTTATTCTTCACTCCACTGTATCAATTTTCCGCTACCCAATCAGACACTTCTCTTAGAAAAGACTGTTTGACTATTTCTTCTAGATAAATGCATTTATAGCTACACCGATCCACACAGACAACTTGTGTGCTACATGTTTTGGAGACAGAAAGGGAATTACTTGCTCCTTCCAGGAGACTTCACGTGTGTCCCCTCTAGTTAATACTGCTATTTGGTGATATTTCAGGAAAAAAGTCTAGTATTTGTGTGAAGGACTGAATTATTCACTTGAGTACTGGAGTTCAGATATAACTCTGTTTTATGTTGCAAACTGCAACACCATGTATTGACACAGAACAGAAAGATGCTCTTTTCTAATCTCACCTTTGTTTCCTGCCAGTCATTCTTGCCGGCTCCATGTTCAGTCTGCATGCGGAGGGGAAGTTAGTAGCCAACTTTAGCACAGGGAGGATAACATAACAGTAAACTGTCTGTATTATTCAAGTAGGAGTTTTCTTTTACCCCTTCCCAAAAAAGATAAAAAGTTCCAAACAGGTTTCAAGACATTTACATGGAAAGAATTGGTAGGAGAGAATAGCCTTATTGCCTTATTGTAGCTAATTAGAATTCCTCTATGTTTAGGTGGGGTGATTGAGCTGTGTTTTTTTTTTTCTGTTTAATACACTTAACAGTTCATATGCTGCAGTTACAGTCAATCGGAAGCAAATGGGTTTGTGAGAAGTTACTGAAGGAGATTTGTCTAGCAGACCAGTAGTCAACTGATGCACCTTTTTCTTCCTTCTTCTTTCCCATATTGAAATCACTAGGTCATTGTTTAAAATCTCATTTTGAAGGCTTAAAAGTAATGTACTGGAGTTCCAACTTGCCCTCTGATTGGTCTGCCTTACCTTCTCTAGTCGTATTTTTTCAGATTGATGTTTGTTTCTAATGCAGTCGTCTTTGAAAACCAATTTTTTTACTGGTTGTGTGGAACTGCGCAGCATGGAACTGAATCAACAGTACAAAACCCATGGTGATAATATTTCATTATCATATTTCATGATAAGACTGGATAGTATGGTCATGACTTCCAAAATAATTTGTACATTATTAAAAATAGGGTGTGCTCAACTTGAAATTATAGATAGATGGAACATATGTTTTGTCTTGGCAATTCTGAGTGTTAAATAATCTTTTTATCTCTTCTTTCAGTCAAGTAGCAAGTGGAGGAGCTGAGCTCTGTCTTGATGGCCGAGTCTAACACAGTTTTATTACTGCGTTTATTTCAGCAGACCTTTCAGTTAATACTTACATTCAGCTTAGTATAAGACTATAGATGACAGTAAATACAATTTCTAGAAAAATGCGTTAGCCAAATGAGCAGGGATTTTTGACAAGTTTTTACTTCAGGGCTACAACTGCTACTGAAGTTATTTGAAGTTTGCATCATATGTGTACTGCATTTAGGGATGAGTGTGCCTAATGAAAATTATATATGCTTGTAAACATCTTCCCCATTGTTATTTAATAAAAGCAAGTCTAGAACATTGCTGGAAGGACTTGTATATTAAGACTGTCTTTGACAGCAGATTTGTAATGTTCTTGTTGAAAGTGCTTAAAAGTCGTTTAAGGAGGGTTTGTGACTTTGAGGCCACCATCTTGAGGGAATGGTTTCAATGTAGTGACTCAGTTTTGGACATAAATAAAAAGCTGGCAGTGCTTAGGTGTTTTATTTTTCCTTTGAAAGTTTTATTGTTAAACAACCAAGAAACCCGTTTGGTTCATGGCATTGTTACAGCTCTAATGTGAAAGCTTGAAAATATCTTCATCAGTACACACATTGTGTTTGTTTCTTTTTATTTTTTTTTTTGGTGGTGTTTTTTTTGTTTTAAGAAAAAAGACTTTTTATCACTGATTATTTCATAATCAGCTAATGAATTTTTTTCAGTGAGGTAATGAAAGTAAGAAAATAAGAACTGGATTTAATTACTCTGTGTACATATACTCCTTTCACAAAGTTCCCCAAGCCATCTTCTAGAGGTATTTACTGACAATGTATATGCTGATTAATGTGCGGAAATATATTGCATATATGACACTAGAGGCCAGGTTAAAGGTTTCCTCTGTGAACTATCAACCACAGAAGCAAAGATGTTTTGGTATTTAAAAAAAACAAAAAAATCAATATTTGTTTTATGTTCTTCCTTGGAGGTTAGTCCATCTTCAAGCATTAGAGGGCCACAAGCATCCATTTTCCCTGTTTACCCTGCAGCTTGACAGTTTTCTAACCAGGGAGAAATGTAAGTGAATACTGGAAAGTAAAGTTACAATTGCCTAAGCTTCCTTTTCAGAAGACTCTAGGTTTTAACAAATTTGACAGAAAAGGTAATTCAGAAAAAGTTCTCACTTTTTACCTTTTAAAATCATGTTCTTGAATTGTGAAGTAACACAACTCTTCTGCTTTTAGAACAACAATCAGGTGTCTTTGATCTCTCCATTTTGGGAATTCTTATTAGCTTAAACACAGTCACTTTCAGGAAAAGTCCTACAAGGAGGGAGGATTTGTCTTAAATGAGGGGGAAAAAAAGGAAAACAAAAAAGGGAGAGATAGAAAGGAAAAATCTTTTCCTGTTTCTTCCCTGAGGCTGAACTGTTTATCACTCCATCCTTGTTCGATAGAAGTGAATTTTATAATAAAATTTTCCCTAATCGGGCTCTGTCAGTGAGGTGTCTTATCGTGGGGAGGAAAATGACACCGATCCTATCGAAAAACAGAGACGATGTCACAGTGTCCCCAATCACAGCTACTCAGCTTCCATATCTACCTTCTCCACAAACACCAAGCACTGCTTTTTCATAAGAACATCAAAACCTAGCGAAGTCATTAAAATTGCACCCGCGTAGAGTTGCAGGGATCAGCCGCACTAGCGCAAAATGGGATGTGGGAAAACAGACTCTCTAAATGTGCTAATTCCATTGTCACGTGTTTACGGCTTAATTTTAATCAGTTAAAAAAGCCACACATTGCAATAAATTGGCATTATCTTCTGTGACACCAGAGGACACAGTTGGTTCAAGGATTTAGAGGGTCGCTGGCAACAGTATATAGTGTTACAGACAAAGTATTTTTACGCTTGAACTACGGTAGCTAAGGTGCAATCCCCAGTTAAGACTGCAAACAAAGACTATAACCCACACAGTACTAAGTTCAACATGCAGACCACCTTCAGCCTGGAGACAGTGTAGAATGCTAAACTGAATATTGCTGAAGAACATTTTCTAATTTAATGGCTAAAGGTAATTTGTTGGCCAGTATAATTGAGGTTGCAATTCAGTAGCATTCTTTTATGTGTCCTGTACAATAAGGAAGAAAGCTCTATTGGAAAAATCCCTTTGCTGTATTTGCATTCAGTTTCTAAACTGACGGTGCTTGTTTACATTGTGCCATTAGATTTCTTCCTCAAAACTGTGCATTACATTTGCTATTCCTCTACTCAAAGAAATGTAGGTAAATCAGCCACACGACCTGAAATGTGATAGTAGTAATACTGCTGCTTCCAATGAAAGGCTTATGGAAAGTTTGTTTTCTAATTAGGTAGCATCACAGGTCACATGAGAATTGTGCACGGTATCTGTCTCTACTCCTCCCATTTTCTTTCTTTTCCTTCCCCCCTCCCCCTTAGACTTGTTCTTTAACTTGAATATGGCTGATCAAAATGTTTATAAGCATCAGGAGAATTATTTTCTGTAGAGCAGTATGATCTAACTAATAAACATCCATTTCAATAAAACCGTGTCTATAAAAGTTGTCTGGTTTTATTTCAATGGATCAGACATGAAAAATGTGTGTGACCAGTTTAATTCTAGAATGAGCAAACAGAAAGGCAACCAAAGAAATAGTTGGAGTAGGAATTTAACTTTTACTGAATAAACAGCTCCTTTCAGGATGTGAGCATGTCCATAGCCGAACACAAACGTCTTTTTGAAACAGCACCAAAGAGTGCTGCTAAATAAGTACACAAAGCCATTACTGCGAAAAACAAGATGTGTTTAGTGTAAGATGCAGGTCATCACTTTGCTGTTTCCAACATTTGATATTTTGGCTTGGACAATTTAGTGCCAAGTATGTAGCATATCATTTCTATACATTCTAAGCCCTACAAACTCTTCAAAAATAAACATGAAAATGACCAAAGAAACTATTAATGTTCAGCAATGAACAGCATTAGCAAATAAAGTGAAATCAGTATGTGAATCTCTTTTGCATATAAAGAAATAGGATCCTTTGACCTAGTTGGAAACAAACCTGCAAAGCTGTTTTAGTTGGAAAACAAAGGCACGTTACCTGAGCTTGAGTTAATTCCAGGATTTTTTCATTAATTGCATGCTTATAAAAAATAAGAGATGCTAACAATGAAAAAACAAATGACTTAAATATATTAAAAAGGTTTTACATTCTACAAATTCACTTATGCATAAATAAGTGATACCCTGAAAGAAGTTTACTGTCTGATTTTTCTGAATTTAATATCTGTTTCTGTGTTTGCAATTTTCGTAGTGATTTGGGTTTGTAACATGATGCAAGCTATGTTTTTTGCACTTCCTACCTGTTTAAACAGCTTGCATAAATATTCGAGGTCATTTTATTAGAATAATAGAAAAAAAAGAATTGAGTGTAAATATAAATCACTATTCTGTGTCTGGATTAGCAGCGAACTCTGCATAACAAAAAAAGACTTCTTTATGTCAGTATATTTGGCTTTATAAAGACCATTTTGACTTTGTTCTCTAAAACAAAATACAAACATCTAATTGTTTGAAAGATTTTACTTGAGAGTTTTGCCACTACATTTCTATGGATATGTGCTTACATTCTATTGGGAAGAGAGTGACATATTGTTTTTTTAAAAATACTTTTTATTTTGATTTAAAATCTGGCAAATTAACTAGAGGAGTGTTTCTTTAACTAAACAAACTGCACTGCTTGCAGGTTTCCCCAGTTAAGACACCCTAAGATTGTTCAACTCACTTATAACAAGTGATACAGGTCATGACATATCATAGCCAGGTTTGAGACATCCACTTTGAATGAACTAACTGAGATTTTAATCAGTCTGAAAATTATTATCCAGCTCTTTAGAGGCATGAGCTGGTCAGTCTCTGTCTCTTTCTCTCCTCTCTCTCAAAACTCCCCGATTTTTAGAATCCACAGTTGGATCCTGTGCTGTAACTGGTTTATGATCATATTTAAGTGGAATTACTGGATTTGATTGCTTTGAACTGAGTGGGGGTTGGGGTGGGGAAGTGGGAGAGCTAGTTCATGTTAAATGCATGTACAGGAAGAGAGTATTTGTTGGTGCTTCTATTTGCATGCTTCTGTGCTAAAATTCTTAGCTTATAGCTATAAGCTAAGAATTTACTTGTTACTTATAACAGAGTAGTAAAATATTTTACACTGACTGTATCACTTCGAAAACAAAAGTGTAAATCTAAGTAGGTATTTTGTCTCTGAAAAGCACAAGATAAACCAAGCAATATTACTGCACCCAAATGTGCATTTTAAAGGTTGTGAGGTGAAATAATAATTTTTATATATATATTTACATTCTCCAGTATTTTTTTAATAAAGGATGAGTGAGAATCATTGTTTCAAATCTAGTGTTACAGAAAAATATCAAAATAAATTATACTTATGTACTAATTTTGCATAGACTCACTTGAATATCATGTTTTCTGTTGTGGGTCATTTCATTAATTTACATCTGTAAGTACACATATTGTATTAAAATAGTCTTTCATTTATGCAGCTCATCACTTTTGTAAATTGTAGGTATGTTTGCTTATCTAAATGCAACAAAACCAGAGGGTTGGCACTCATTTATAGAGCTATAAACTTCTTGTGTTATACTTTTGTACACATAGGCTGCGCCGTTGAGCCACCAGTCAGATAAAACTGTTTTCTTGGTTTTGTGTAATGGGTGGAACTAAAGATGTACTTAACAGAACTGGATATCAGCATCTTTTTGTGTTTGTTACCATAATGGAATTTGGGGAAAATACAGCATATTTCTAAGTACCTACTTGTAATGTTAGCCAGTGTCTTATAAGTTTGACCCTATTAGATTTTTTTGTATCTGTAAATATGCTGTAGTTACTTTTTAATACAGTGCTTATAACACAGTTATTTGTTCTTTTGAAATGTATATCAATTTCCTATTAAACATTTATCCACATACCAGGGATATTAATAATAAATTTACCAAAAAAGCATCTGACTGTATTTGAGTATGAGTTAAAAGTACAGTGTTAATAACATGCAAGTAGTTAAAAAGTGGTTTTCCTGAACGGAACTTAACTTAATTCATTTCAGAAAGGTGTCTGATACTGTAATTAAAGTAACTTTTTCAAAAAGTGTAAAGATAGTTTAATATATATATATATTTGTGTATATATATAGATAGATATATATATAGACATGCACACACACATGTGCACATGCTTTTCATTTAGGTACTGAATTTTATCCATACTATAAGATCAGCCAATTAACCTCTCTATCTGTGAAAGGGAATTTAGAACTCAAAGTGAATATTATTGCTGCTCATCTAATTGAAGATGTAAAATGTCCTGTAAGTCTAGGCAAAAGATTATTCTGTTCTGCTTAATTTGTAATACACATTAGTAATATATTTGCATAAACACTAACCACATCTAATGCGGTGGGAAGGGAGGCAGGATCTTTTAGCAGTGTGTTTAGTATTTTTAGTTTCCTGGGGTTTGTTGTCTTTCAGTGTTAAATATTTGGTATTTTTGCTTTTTGAATCAAGGTACAATACATGAAAAATGTAAGCACGTTTATATGAAATTGCCAGTCACTTAATGATATGAAGGTATTAGAAAAAGAGGAAATTACCTTCTCTAATGGAACTGTTAAACATTCAGTTAGTAACTGATTAGTGAGATTAACTTCATACTGTGTAGGTCTATGTTATACTGTTAAAGGTGCTGTATCTGCTTCCGAAAACCTTCTGTTTAGAAACATGTGTTTTATTTTTAAGTGCCAGTTTGTTTTATGCAGATAGTATCTATTTTTTCTGATGTTGTCATTATAACTGGTTTTGCATATGGCTGTGTGTCTCTGTGTATGTATTCTGTTTATGAATCTTTGTGGAGAAAATAGATTTGGGGGGGGACACACATGCGATCTTAAATCATTATTTGCATCTTTGAAATCCTGTTTTGTATTACTGTGGCTGATTTTTCTTTCTTGTCATGGCGGATTCAGGATCCAGCTTACCTGAAACACACATTCTGCTTGGTCCTGATAAGATCACTTCTTATGAAGCAGAATACATTTTTAAATGATAATTTTCAAAAGTCTTTAATATTAATTTCAAATGTTAGAACAATGTAATGCAATTTTATTTTAATGTGATTCTATCAGGGTATTATTCTGCCATTTTAATAAGTTTATATGTAGTGATGTTGTTTTTCATTACCAAAGTATAATGATATATTCTGAAAATGTACTGTCACTTAAATGTGTATGTACTTTATTTGTTTAGGAGACATATGTCTGTGATCACTAAAAAAGCATAGCAGACGTTACAGTGTAAAGAGCAACAGAGTCATTAGATTTGAAGTATACCTACCTTGTACATATAAAATTATTACAAAGTAATCAGAAACTCTTCCTTGTTTTCTAGTATATTAAAGTGATGTTGTATAAATGTCGTGCAGTGGCATGGGGCAGGGTTTATTTTATACCAGTGCAGCTGTGGTTAGCAAATCTGCAGTATCTGCAGCTTGTATGTATGTATAATGCAGTCCAGCAAATCTCTGACATTGTAATTATTCTTACTATGTATTACCTTACAATTTCTATTACCATAGTACTAAGGATCCATGTCATGGATGGAGACTGTTGTATTATTTGCTGTGCAAAATACTTCCTATTCCCAAAACCTAGCAATCAAACAGGGGAAGATGGATGAGGATTAACAGGTTGAAGAGGAAAAGAAGAGCAGTGATGATTAGCATCCTGGGCAAGGATCTTGATGCATCTGTGGCCTGCATGTGATAAGATTTGGACTTGGTTTTTTTCTTCTCACAAACATTATAGCAATAGAGTTTTGACAGAGGGATTGAGAAAGTTGATAGGGAGAAATAGTAGTTGGAAAGGTGATAGAAAGGTAATTGTAGGTGGGTCTGAAAATCCTTTCAACTGTGACGAGCAGTGAGAGAGAGGGAGAACGGGTATTTGCTTGCAGATTTGACTGGTGAAAAGTTGGTCTCTTTGGCCAGTCATACATACTTGCCAAGAGGTTGACTGATACACTGAATAAAAATTTATAAAGTGCAATTGGCCTGGCCTTGAAAATGAAGATTAGCAACTGAAATTTGACATGGGAGAGGAATGGAAACTGGAGGCAGGAGTGAAGGAAGTAGAGGGAAGGACCACAGAGAGAGGGGTAAGTTACCCAAACCACTGGCTAGAAAAAAGTTGTCAAGGCCAGGGGAGCGGTTATTTGAGTAATCAATGTAAAAACTGATGAAAGCCTGGACAGGAGATTTACATATCAGTTGATAGAAGAGTCTGTATTTCAGTGTTACCTAGAAAGAATCTACAAGATTTTAGACCTGGTTTGGTAAAAAGAACCTGAAGACTATGCTTAGGTTATGTAGAAACAGCAATGGTACCGTAGAAAGAGAGAAAGAAGGTAACAGGGAGAGTTGGGGATGGTAAAAAGTTGAAGAACCCTGTTCTAGTCATGTTGAGCTTGAACCAAAGGCTGGATATATTCAGGTATGTCCCTTTAAGAGACAAGTCTTCCTAGGTCATGTCTTTTTTCGTTAAAACTAGATTCTACTATAGACAGTCACATTTAATTCTGATGTCGGATAAGTACTTAACATAATAAATAGGAGGCTAGAGCAAAATTGGGCCCCCCAGATTTAATGTGAAAACCTTGATCTGTCTCATGCAGTATGCTAAGTAGTGTGTTATGGTAGATAAAATAGACAGGAAAGTCAAAATAAAATTCCATATTTATTCTCCAGATCATCAAAGCTCATGGAAGAAATTTTTTCCAGGTTTTGTTTTATTTAGGCAAATGGCTGCACATTCTTATAAATGTGCACACTTAACTTTCTTCAGTAATTTGACTGTAACAGCACAGCGCTTGAATATTGGAAAGTGTGGTAGATCTAAGGCTTAGTTGTTGAACTTGTAGAAGCAACAACGGAATGTGTTAAATCTAATTGTTCAGTTCAATGCTAGTGATGGACTGAGAGATGCAAGAATAACATAACTGTTTGCTATCATGGAAAACATTTGAAATAAATCCTACAGTGTTATAAAGCACTGTTGAGATTTTATGTATGTATTGTTTGTATGTACATCTAGGCGCGTACAATTTCTCTCTCTCTCTTTTTTTCTCTCTGTTAACATATATATACATACATATGTGCAATTCTTAAGTAACACTTGGGAAGTAGTAAAGAAAACACTGCTAGTTTGTGATCATGTAAATAGGGGGATGGCTAGTTCTAATGAAATCTTTGTAAAATGGAGCACCCTCTTTCTCAGACTTGAGAATGGGCTTGTGTTCCTGATCATATGTCTGTCATTTTAAACTATATCTGAGAAAAGTTTTAGCTCCTTTGCAAAGCTTTTCATTCAGAGGGAGGTAGTTTAATAGTATGGCAGTAACCTGTTCAGTTGTGGCCTTGGTATGGTAGATGGAGTATAATGATTTATTCTGAAGTTGGTGTTGCCCAGGGATGGCAATGAGAATGGCTTACAGTAGACTTTGTAAAATGAAGAAAAAGGTCAAGTAAGATTTTCATAGTGTATTTATTAAAAGTGTTTTGGTTTGTTTTTTTAAATAGTTCACTTGCAATGTTGCGTAAATACTGCACAGAGATTTATGTAGCAAGTGGTCTCATTTCTTTCTTAAGAATTTAATTTCAGGTCCTGTGAAGAGGTTTGCTTGCACCACTCTGTACCCACTTAATCTCTTGTTCTAGATTTCTTCATATTTACTTGATATTCCTAAGCGTCTTATTAAAAAGATTGGATTTGCGCTGTATAGATTCAGGTTCAGCATTATCTATTCCAAGTTTTCCATGGCCGTTGTCTTGCATGTGCCCTAGAGAGGGAGAGTAATTTGGTGAGTCTGTATTTAAACTTACTGCTAAAGTGGAGAGAGAAACTGCTGTCATAGGTGATGGAGGAAAATTATTAGATGTTGACACAGTTCATAATTTCATAGGTATTAAGGACAGAGGATTATTAGAGCATCATCTTACCTACTATATAAAAGAAAGCCAGTGAATCTCACCTAATCATTTCAGCATTTAACTCAGTGGTTGTTGCACGAAAATGCATGAAAATATCTTGTCTAGAAAAGTGTCCACTATTGGTTTGAAGATATCAAGAGAGGAGGAAGTCACCTCTTTCCTTAGTAATCATTCCAATAGTGAATCAATCTGCATTTAAAGGAGTAGGAGATCCTGTCTCTAATCTGAGTTTGCCTGGCTTCAAGGTTCAATCGTAAATTCTTCATACTCTCTTTCTTGACAGACAGGAGACTGCATTAGCAAATGGATCCTTCTGCCATGACAATATTTAGAACCATAACTAAACTTCTTTTAAGTTTTATTATGATAACTGAATTCCTTAAATTCCTTGTTACAAAACAGTGTTCATGCCCCCAATTTGTAAATCTTTTCTGTGGCCCTTCTCTGTACTGTTCAGTTATTCAACACCCTTCTTAAAATACGAAGAGGGAAAGTAAGACAATTCCAATTCAGTTCGGTTTTGTATTTCAGGGGAGTATGATTCACAGGTGATTCACAAAGATTATGCAAGGCATCATGAGGCAGCTTCTGTATTGCTTTTATATTCCATGTCTGCCAAATTATCACAGTGTGTCATACCAACTCTGGTTTACTTTCTATGTCTAACTGTAGAAAATGTGGTAAAGAATCAAGAGTAAGATAAGGTCTCCTGAGCACCCTTGTTTTATGTTTTCCCCCTCCTAAATATGAATTCCCACACCTGAGATCAGCAGAAGAGTAAGTCACATTTACAAGTGTTATAAAAACTTCTGTGGACTGTAAAAGTTGGTACCATGAGTGATAACCCCAGTCTGCCACTTCTCTCTTGTGCTGATGACATTGACATCTTCATTGCAGCCCTTAGTGTAGACTGAAGAGGGTAAAACCCTCATCCTGTTTGTGCTTTTTCCATCCTCTTTCTCCTGCTACAAATCCATCCTGTAATCATAGAGCCTGTCAAATGACTGCAACTCCATGTCTTGGGTGGGGTGATTTTTTTTTTCCAGCCTATGAATAGCACTGATCCTTGCTAGCTTTTTGTATTACTATTTGATAGTGATGTTAGAGTTTTAAAACGGGATGTGGCCTAGAGGGCATGTGCTTCAAAGGAGCTCACCTACTTTCTGAGTGTGTTACAGTGTGTTCCTCTGGCAGAAGAAATGTCGGAATCCAAATTTTTTTTCACCTATCTGAAAGATTGACATCTATGCTGCATGCTGTGAGTTGTGGGGATTTGTTGTTTTCTGAAGCAGGAGCATCCTAAAGCATGACCTGTTTGGAAACTTAGTAAGCGCTGTGTGTAAGGTGGAAGAATGGAGTGATGGGATAAGGCACAATGTATCTCCTTTTAACTACATCTGATTTTTGTCACACGTTGAGAAACAGCTATATAAGGAGATGCCAAACTTGTATCAGAAATACAACTATATAGTGGGATTCCTGCACTTAGCTATAGCAATTCCAATGGATGTTGTAGGGCCAGAAATGATGGTCTAATTGTTAGCAAAAAATGGGCAAGTAGGTAACATTGCCTTGATCAAAAGGGTCATTTCACATAGGGAAGCTGACCACAGAGAGTAGGTTAACTAAAATAGTGCTGGACAAGATCTGTTCTAGCCCTCCCACTGCAGTGCATGAAGAGTCACATTCTTTTTCTCTTTATTAATTTAATTTTTTCTTTGTATCTCCACTGCTGTCAAAGTCAAAAGCTCTTACTGAGAAGAGGCCGGCTGATTTCAGCCAATGCCTTACCTCACCAGCCTGCATTTTTAGGGAACTTGATCATTCAGTTGCTCCACAGCCTCCATTTCTGAGACTGTCTTGGTGTGCAAGCAGTGCAACTAGCAAAATAATTGCATTATTGCCTGTTTGTCAGCCACACAAACTTAATATTTTTTCATTGATTTTAATCCATGATAGCTAAAAGAAAAATAGTTTTACTTCTACATTCATAGGTATGTAAATGTGAGGTATGTGTCCTGGATCAGACTGCTTCCATCTACTTGGGCTTGCTTTCTTCAGACGTGCAACATTGCATGACTGGCAAGAAAGTATGAAAAGCTCTGTCTGTATTATCACTATCTGCCCCACATGGAAATTACGAGCCAGGTCTTTAACAGGTCAGAATTTACTTAAACTCTGAAATACGGTGTTTCAGAAAGACGAGAACCATCATTCTTGCCTGTATTAACATCTGAACTAGCATTGAATCGTGATGAGATTTCTCAGGCCATCTCTTCTTTTTTTTCTCTTAGCTAGAACAACCATCTGTGTTCTTACAATACCCAGTAAAGCTAAAAAGCACTTAACTTTGGATTTCAATTTTTAAATGAAGCAAGAAGAAAACAATTTTATCCATCAGGACTTGTTTCAGTTCCTTTGTGTTCATCCATAGCTTCTTGGCAGTGTGAATTAAAGTGGGCAGATTCTCAACTAAGGGTGGCTGACACAGTTTCATCTTTTTTTACTCTAGGTATTACATTGCCAGTGTGTGAAGTTTTTTGTGTTTTATTTCTAACTGTGCATTGCACTGAGGACATCCAAACTGTGTTGATAGGGCTGTCAATGCCTTCATTATCAGGTTGGGTTCCAGGAACCCGTTTTGCTACTATGTGACCTTTTATACCAGTCAATAAAGTCAGTGGATTTGTGCTGGTACACAACTGGAATAACACAGTAATGAGTAAAGCCCCAGAAAACAGCAGACAGCAACATATCAGTGTATTTATCACTGTTAAAAGGTTATGGCAGCTTCCATTGGCCTATGTAAAGAAGTTTCTTACTGGTTTAGTTAAACCTTGCTTAAACATTTGATTTTGTATGTGAATCATATAATCAGGATCTCATTATATTTTTGTATTAAATTTACACTCAAAACCTGCTTTAAATTGCTTCATTCATAGAATTTATAACCCACAATGCTTTTTATGCTTTCCTTACCCGTTTGAGTTTTGCAAGGGATCTCAGAAGAGTATGTCCTGATATACCCTTCATGATACAGTGCCAAGGCACAGCTGGGTGAGCTAAGGGAAGGGGAACAACCTCAGCTCAGAAGTGCCTCATATGCATCTTTTGCAAACCAGTATGTCTTCCGTAAACACATTTATTGGTATTACTATTTTAATGTATCTGTGTGTGTGCATGTATTCATGATATCAGGGATGTGGTAGCATTTGGTTTTGTTGTCTTAAATGCTGCTGTTCATGTCTGCAGTCCATGCAGTTCAGTCTTTCAGTCCTGTGCATTTACCAACCATTCAGCCTCCATGCAGTATTCACACATATATTATGTAAAATAAAATGATAATAATAAAAAAAAAAACATTATTAAGACTGTGGGGGGCTGTAAATGGATTATTACAATTTGCCTATCATGGTAATGACACCTGTTAGAGGTGTGATACAAAAGGCAGTGACTTGCAGTGTAATTTAGTAATTGTGGCTATTGTGCTGTATAGCTGGTCAGTTCACCAGGCAAGTACAAAGAAACCAGTGTTAAGGCTAAGCAGGGGTGGGTAAGCTTAATAGGGAGAGCTAGTGCTTTACTGAAAGAAACTTTTGGTGGAGGGCTAACTCCCAGGGGGAAGGAGTTAGAATTGGTTGAAAAGAATGAACAAAAGTATAAAAATGGTACAGGTTTTCTTGTTTCATTTCTTAAAGTGACAGGGGACTTCTGGTGATGAGCATGGCTTGCTCGACTGGCCAAAGGAGGGTGGAGGGGGAGAGGGAAGCTTTTTGAAATACTGGGAGGGTGCTGATTTATCGCAGCTGCAGAAGTGAGGTAAGCCCAGGCTAGCAATTGTTTCTTTCTCCATCTTGCTGAACATCACAGTTGGGTTTGGCAAAATTGTTTTCCTATCAAGGTAGTGACAAAGGGGTAACAGGATCAGAAGGTAAGTTTGAGAGGTTGTAGAAAGCCATTGCTGGCAGGTCACAAACTTGTGCCTTGGGGAAATCTGAGCATGCATGTATGATTTGAATGTTCATGTGGATGGCAGGCCTGCCAACTGCTAATATTTGAAGAGTTAACTAAGGTCTGAAAAGTTTTTTTTACTCATGAAGTTAGAGATCATGGAGCTAAGGATACAAGGATGATTTGTTACTAGTTCTTTTGTAAATGTATGTGTTTTGTAAGCGGTTTGGAGCACAGACCTCATCTTCCCTACCTTGGACACAGGAGTGAATACTCAATACTTTCTTAATCCCAAATATCATTGGTTTCAATCATTTTGTGAGCCAAAGAATAACCCAAAGACTACACAAATTAATCTTTTCCCTGATGCAGTATCCCTGTAGACCCCTAATAGACTATGTAAAATGCATAGCCATTAATTAATTTTCTATTTCTGTAATTATGAGAATTCTGAAATACTTATAAACTTTTTGTACCAGACCTGTTTTTATTTTTTTTAAAAGTACTTTGAGATTGTCTTTAGCTCTCCTCCCTCCGCCCCCATCTGGTTATTTGATTTTCCACAGAGCATATTGGTCTTTCTTCATGTGAACCTGTAATTATTGAACAAATTGTTGTCACAATGAAGAACCTCTTAGACGTTTATGAAGATGCATTAGGAAACAATAGTCTTGAAAGATAAGTAGTGGACACAGCACTGAAACATATTA
Organism: Cariama cristata; assembly: GCF_000690535.1. Lineage (NCBI taxonomy): Eukaryota > Metazoa > Chordata > Aves > Cariamiformes > Cariamidae > Cariama > Cariama cristata. Next base: position 62,182 of record NW_009607845.1, read on the forward strand.
AGGGCAGACTGACTCATTTAACAGCTTTAAGAGAACAAGGAAGTAGCCTGAAGTTAACAAAGGTCTGCACAGCAGGGCATTTATGCTAGCAAATACTAATTCACATTTGCTAAACAGTATAAACAGATTTGCAGGCAACACCAGGCATCCCATTTAAAGGGATTAGGTGTGCCACTTACCTATTGTCTGGGCTGAGGAATGTGGGGTGCTCAATGTGCTCCTCTGCAATTAGCCCAATTAGGCAGACATGCCCTTTGTGCAAAGCCAGTTACAGGGCACTTAATCCATTGATTGGAAAAGTAATATTTCTTCTTTGAATTTAGAAGCTTGTCCCAGTGGTGTTACTTGCATCTTTGATGATTCCACACCTAAGCGTTAAAGTGACCACGCATCATGTGTCAGCCAGCCGTTGATAAAGTGTATTTGGTGTTTATAAACTATACAAGCTGGCATATTGACTTTGTTGCAGTCAGCTGATGGAATGCTGCAAGAGGAAGGGAATACCAGCAAGCTTTGCAGTCAGAGCAAAACCAAGTGTTAATAAATGAGCCATCCCCATGGTCTAATGCTAAGTGCAGGGTGATGGTTTTTTATGTTCAAAATGCACTGCCCTTACTAGTAACTTCTTTTATTTTTTTCCCCAGCAAGGGTTAAAAACACAGCAGAGGATTTATGTGATATACATGCTATTATCACTAATTTCTGTAGGAAGTGATTCATGTTACACTGGAGCTGCAGAAACTTCTCCATTCCTTTTATCCTGCCTGTCATTCAGGTGGTAAAGGCCATTTTCATGCTCCTTCAGCTGGTCGGAGGGTCAGTACAGCAGAGTCCCTCTGAGCCTTGGAAGGAAGTTAAAGAACCAGTCCCAAAGGCACTTTCCTAGAAAATGTGTAAAAACTGGAGAAGAATGACCTGGTATTCAGCTGAGTACTTCTGTATTGTCTACAGGCATCTCAATTAATTACAGATTATATGCCAAAGTAAAATCAAGTTTTGTGCCGATAAGAGGGACCTGAAGCAGTGTGTGTTATTGGGTGATCTTCCTGCACTCTCTACTGGGCTTCTGCTGGCTGGAGAGGAGACTGGTCCCAGTGCTGAGCTCCTGAGCGCTGCCCTCCCCCGGAGGAAAGGTTGGGTGCAGATATAGCTGACAGCGTGGTGTGTGCATGTGTGCAAGCTCAGGGAATCACTGTGGGATCTGGAGCTCCTGCAAACCTCCCAGCTGGCTCTTACAAGTGATTTCAAACATAGACCCTAAGGGGTCACTGCAATGGATTAGGCTGGTACAGGCTAATTCCTCAAATACTGGTGGTAAAAACCTCACCTAATGTATCCTGAGCTTGAGATCTGCCTGTGCCCCCGCTGTCATCATCAGTACCTGTTTTACCAGTGGCAGCATTTCAGAAATCCATCTCTAGCTATATAGGGACGTCTATGCTCGAAGAAGCTTCTCAAGTTTGTAAAGGATCTTCCTGGGAATAGAAATATGATGTTCACAGAGCACAGATAGAAAAGATTTGGCACTGGGCTACATTTCTTAAGGAAAGGGAAAGAATATCCAGTCTATGAAACTGAAGTGGGTCATTCCACTCATGCCTTTCAGGTTAAAGTGTGCATAAAATTATCATGAAAGGTGTAAAAGAGTGTTTCTTTCAAACAGGCAAGAAATTGGATCAAAGGCCACACACCTTTTCTCGAGTGCAGCCTTTACTTCTTGTGAAATCACCGGGGCTCCTTGGTGGGTTGAAGGCAAAGATGTGGCTACAGCCCTGCTTGTGGCCACATTCAACCTTCCTGGAGTCAGGCTCAGTGTTTGTGTACAGTGTTTAAAGGGTAATAGCACTAAACACTGCCCTCACAAACCAGGGTAATTACTTCTACTGCTGAAAAAAAACAGAACATGAACAAAAATATCGTAGAAAAGCTATTTCTAACACTAGTGCTGCTCTTTATGGCTAAGAGGCAGCCATCATTTTTTTCCTAAATTATGTGTTCTTTTTTCAAGCATTTAGATGATGCAAAACAGATTTTTGTGGCAGCATTATTGCTCATAGCCAAAAGAGCATTCAAGGAAACACTGTATTTCTGCTAAATTACCATTTATTCAGAACACTTTGAGTTGTTTATCTTTTTTCATGCTCCTGACAAATCAAGTAGCCATTGAGCCTGTATTTCTGAGTATAAGTTCAGTATTTTTTAGTAGAAGTAATAGCTACCATCTACTTTTTGGGGGTCAGAGTAAGCCAAGTTCCTGCTTTTGCTTTATTTTTAAAAGGAAAACTCCCTAGGAAAATTTTTTCCCAGTTTGGCAGTAAAATTTTCTGTTTGTTTTGGATTTTTTTTTCTTACATATAGTTTTATAGTAGAAATTTTGTTGATGTAATTGCATTCTAGGTAGTGTTCCAGAGTTATTTTTTGATTTGTTTACCTATTCTCTGGACTGACACTGTTAGTTTGGAAAAAAAAAAAAAAGATTGCTAGCATTCATTAGAAGAATACTCTGAATAACTTTTAGTTTTTCACATTGCTTTCTATTCACCTTGAGTGTCCCTAATAGTAAATGTTTAATGGAGGGAATGTTCCAGAGGAAAGAAATGGTAACAGATAATCGTGCAAAGGTATGTAATTATGAATATTTGTCCCAGGTATGTGAATATGAAAGTTCTTAGGGGTTCATCCGGTCAGCAAGTAAGAACAATAATATGAGATGGAGGTGATTAATCAAGTGTTGCAGAGAGAAAAATATGAATTACAAGTAATCAGAACTGTATCTAGGATAAATAGTTCACAGGTAATCCACAGGCCACACATGTTCACTTGAACAAATTATTGAATTGTTTCAAGGTGAGGACATTTGTATATATGAAAAACTTTGTATGCAGGTATGAATAGAAAAATAGACTAATACGGTTGCATAAACTGTTTACTTTATAAATGCTGTAAAATTCCTTTTTCAAAATATACCACTTCTATTCTGCCTGTAAAGATAGAAAGTACAATCATTAGCTTAGAACTGACTTCAGACTTTTGCATTAAAGAAAAGAAGCTGACAGTCAGCTCTATCCAATGCATAGTATACCCCTGAAAAATATTGTACCATTCACCTTTGAACGTAATACTGTTGTTCATTTTACAATATTCAAACCTAGACTGAAGGATCAAAATAAACATATTTTTCTCTGTGGTGTTTTCTGTTTTTTGTCATTTCTGCATTGCATGTCCTCTTCTTCTACTGCTTGGCTTCTGAACGACTGCTAGTTCCCTGCTAGCTTTAAAAAGTCTGGAGATTTTATAGGGATATTTTTTTATCCTTCTTGCTAGGCGTTGTAACTTTTAGCTCAATAGTGTTTAATTCAATTACAGTGAATTAAGTTTACCTTAGGATCTTTGGAGCCCCTTAGAGGGCTGATCTGATTAATTAATGTGCAAAACAGATTGTTAAAATAACTAGGTTTTATTCAGTTTCTCTTTGTTCTTTGCCTTAGCTTCTGTAATTCATAGGCATTGATACAGGATGAGTGAGGTTAATGTGGGAGACATGTTCCCACAAGCTCACTGACTCTTCTGACTTTCCTCTCCCCCCCAGTCAAAAGTGGGCTCCAGTGGGTGGGTATCATGTGAGTCCCCTTCCTGGGCTGTGACATGTCCCCTCCAGTGCGATGAATCTTGCATTTCAATCCCAAGTAGATGACCAGCAGAGGAATCGGGATGGCCTTATGTACAGGTCATCATGAATTTAGTAGCAAATGAACTTTGTAATGCAGAGTACAGGCTGAAGTTAATTTTATTTACAGTTTTAATTGTAGCAACCTTTAATAGCCAAAGATAGAAAATATATCCTACTGACCATTGATGCTCCTGATCTGTGTGGAGTCTGGGATAGTAGAGAGCAGTGGAGTGAAGAGTTGTCCGAGCTCCTGACATCACTGTGCTTTTCTGTGGGTTCTCACAGGCTGGGGCATTAGTGGTTTGTGTAAGTGGCTGTGGTCCTGCTCCTGAGCCAAACCAGGCAGTCCTTAGTATAGACATGGCATCTAGTTATGCACTTCCTTATAGGACAAGTAAAAGTGGCTTATACCATTCTTGGGCAGATTTATCCCACGCCTCTGCAACTTTGACAGGCTCACTGGTAACAAAACGAACACAGTTTTGAGCCAGATGGTGCAACAGGGTGTAAGGGTCAATTTGAAGGGAAGGGAAACCACCTGTGTTGGGCATGGCTTGTATTTTTGCTGGTTGTAACTGCACAGCAGGAAAGAAGCCACCATGTGCTCTGTGCTCAGAGGGCCTTCACGTGTCCCATTGTAGCTGCACCTGTAGCCCGAGTGGCAGGGACGAAGCAGGTCTCAGCCCAGCGCAAATGGTTCACTAGACTTCATCCTTGCCCAGTTCTTTCCCTCCTTCTCCAGCACAGAGCAGAATGAATAAACCCGATCCTTTTCTGAGGAAAAGCAGGCTGGCTAATACTGGCTCATCAGTCTTTATATGCTGGAGTCTTTATATACTTTGGGGATTTCCAAAGTTAATTCAGGTCTGTAAGGGTGAAGTTGGATATCAGTCTCTTCAAACAGACTGGGGATTTCCAAAGCTAAATCAGATTTGTAGGGACAAAGTCCAGTGTCGTTCTCTTCAAACAGACCATGCATACTCCAGTTTGTTAGAGTCCTGTTAACAGGACCCTATGCATGTTCTAGCTCTGATTCATTTGTAGGTTTTCTGTGATTTTTTTTTTTTTAAATCTGCAGTTTAAGCTCTGCCATTTGTAATTTCCCTTTGACAGATGGAGAGGTGGTGAGAAGGGAGGAGAGCTGAGATGTTACTTACTTTCCCCTTTTGGGGTATAGGCCTCATTTTATGGAACTATTGAAAGTTCTCAGTAGTTTAGTCCCTTTTTGAAGCGCAACAGAAAGTCACTGCTGCACTGATGTCATCAAAGAAAAATGAGCCAGTATTGAACTGAAAAGTGCATAAAAAGTTTATAGATCTTTTAAAAAAGTTTTACCATGAACTGCAGCAGTGGATTTTAACTTGAACAAAACCAAATCAAGTGTTAAACCATTCCACATTTAGATGTTGTAATGGTAACTGAAACTTTAAAGGCAGTGTTGAGAGAAGCAAAGTGCTTAGTGAAGGACCCTGGCGACGTGCACTGGAGGGGGATCCAGAGCAAGAGCAGGGCTGGGCCTGCCGGAAATCGATGCTAAAACTCAGTTAAACTAGACCGGTGCCAGGAATTTATCGCACATCTGTTTTGCCTTGATTTTATATTTAATTATCACCTGCAAAAAGTCTGATTTCTAAGCATTTATTATGAAATTAATAAAAGAGTTTACAAGGCAGTGCTGTAATGCACTCCAGGGTGTGTCCTGCTGGAATGGTGCCATTTCCGATGTTGTTGAAGTTGTTCCTCATAAAGTTAGTTCTTCAGTTTGTGGTCAGTGCAGAACAATATCCCAGGAAAAATACTGCATAGTTCTGGTAGTGCTACCTGGCAGAAAACTAGCTGCTATGCATGGCCCTAAAATGCGTAAGGGCTGTGCATATAGCAGGCGTTATTCTGGGCCTTAGGTGATGTGGCACAGAAGTTATGAAGACTCCCTGATAATCACTGTTGTGCTATTTGCTCGTTTCTTTTCTGGGAAATTCACACAGAAGATATACTAATATGTTAACTATACTCAGGATGAGATGCATCTTTTTATATATGTATATATATATACACACTTGTCTAAGTGTTTAAAACAATGAGGAGCTAATCCTAAAAGATGGGAAAACCTAAAGATGAGGAACTCATTTAAAACTAAATAAATAGTTGAAGAATTTCTTAATCTGTTGCTGACTTTTCTCAGCAATGTAGGTAGCAGGTGGTATGAAATTAGGTATCTTTTTCGGTGTTATGGTTTTGGCTGTCATTGTGTAGGACCCAAGTATATTTTAGTACATATTGAGCACTTCCATGCAGTACCAACCCTAGGTTCTGTGCATGTCAGCACTGTGCAGCCTCTGTCAAGCAGCTTTTTCATTTACTACTTCTCTTCCTTGTATTTTTCTTTTTTTTTTAATTTACTTTTACTTTCCGTAGTGCATCCAAATGTGCTTTCTCCCAGAAAGTCAGGAATTTGATCCATTCAGAAATATAGGACATACTTAAAGGGTTGGTACGTGACCAGTTTATTTTTTCCTTGCCCTTTTATCCTCCTTCTTTTTCAAAGTTCAGGTTAGTCCTTTTTTAAATTTCTGTTTGAAGGAAACCTTATTAAAAGTTTAAGCCTGGTAGATTGAGAAAATTTAATTAAACAGATCTCTGATACCTATAATTACAGTTATCAATGGGATAATTGCAGGATGTTGGGTGCAGAATGTATATGCTGAAGTTTCTTTAAAACTTCTGTTCCTTATTATTAATTATTTTGTTATTCAATTAGTATAGTGCCTAAAGGCTGCAACTGTGACCAACACCTCACTGTACTGAGTATTGTACAGGCACATGGTATGATTTAGGATGTGAATGGATGATTGTGATCAATTCAGTTGTCGTAGCTTCATGATTTGCTTCTCAGGTGAGTAACGATAACTAATTATGTATTAATTACTATTTTGTTGCAATCAATGCTAGCCTGCAAGGTGGTTTAAACTGATGTACTTTTCTCTGTAATTACAGTGGTTTGGACGTACATAATGGACTAAGAGCTGATTACCTCAGCTCATGCAATGAATGGTTAGCCCTGGGCTTGTAGCAATCTCATTGACTACCTATAGCCAGAGTCTTGGTACTGAACCTCTGTAAACAAGGTACATGCAGTTTGGGAGAAAAAAGCATGTTATAGGTTAAGTGCAAAAGAAGAAAATTTTCAACATACGGTACTATATCCCATAATGCTGTTCCTGTCTGACTACTCTATTTTCTGCTTACCCCACTAGTGCAAATCTTAGAAATCACAAATACCTTGTGGACTAAAATTTCTGTCTCCATTGTCCTAGTCGCAGAGTTATTTAGTGGTATGGTCCATTGCTCAAAGTGCTGTGGCAGCTTTTCCTTTTGTGGAAAGCTCCTTCCTCAAGCACGTTATGCTGCCCAAAAATGCAGAAACATCTGAAATATTTTTAAGTCAGCACCAAGTCATTCAGAAACTAGCTGGCAACTTACCTACTTCTTTGGAGTGTAGGTGAACTTACTTCTTTCTGCCTGGAAACATCCTGAGTTGGCGAGCACAGTCACCCACCAAGTGAGGGACGTGTTCTCCACTTATCCAGACTTCCAAAATAAGGAAGTTATTCCTTTGTATAGCACGGCAGTCAGAACAGAAGGCAACATCTATGTGATTAAGGTTTATGAAGTCTGTATTCAAATACATTGGCAGATTCAGTATAAATCCCCAAAATGAAATGACATAGAAACAAATCTCTTCAGAGATGTACACACTCTGAGAACTTCAGAACCTATTACTGATGGTTTTAGACTGATTTTTTCAGGATGCTATCCTCTTACTTGGAAGTTATTTAATGCCATGGCAAATAGATAATTGATTTGAATTACGATTTGATGTGTACACATTTCCACTTCTGCATTGAGCATATGGACTACTCTTGTACCTTTTCTCCCATGAAAATGAGCTGTTTCTATTTCAGCCAGGACTGAGTGTGGTTTTCCTGTTGCTATAGTCAGCTCCAAAAGTACGTTATGAAGTAAAGGACATGGCTGCTCTTCATTCACAACTTACATATATAGACAAGCACTAGTTCTAATCTGTTATATTAATGAAGTTAACAAATGTCTTTAGGCTCTTCTCCCCTTTTGGCAAAAATTCTCTTAGCTTCTCCTGAAGTTCTGCCTGTCAGAATTTTAATTTACAAAGACGGGACAAATGTATGATGTGGATTTTTTTGTTAATGCACTTGATTAATGTATTGCTTCATAATCTGTTTATGAAAATTTAACTGCACAAGTTTTCTCTTAAAATAACAAAGACTGATACTGATGGGACCTATTAATATATAAATAATATTATTTATATACATCTCTTTTCTTCCTAGATATTATAACCTACATAATAATAGTTCCGTAATTTCACTGTGAAAAATAGTTACCTAAGGACCATGTCTAGTTCCTTTTATTCATCCAGTTGGAAACAAATTTTTTTTATTTTGCTTATAATGCCAATCTGACATACCCATTTTAAACAAATTATTTTAAATTTTGAGGTATAAATATACCATCAATTTTGTTGTAGGTGTGGAGGCCGGCAGCAGAAATCAAGATTTCATCTGCTCTGTTCTTCAGAGTGTAATCTTAAATAAGATTTAACATGACTGTGTTTGAAATGGACTGTTTCTGGAAAAATGGTTCCTCCTTTTGCTCAGTACATCCGTGTACTTCTTAACTGATCCTTCACTTTCTGACAAAAAGATACTTCCCTTCTTTACTTCTTTTAAAAATGCTCCAGCAGTGATATTTCTTCTATGAAACACTGCTTTAAATTTGTTACGCAGTGGTCTGGAAATGATGAAGAGGTGGGAATTCAGTGTGTTTATACGGTGCCTAGTACAGTTAGATCCTAGTCTCTTAGAAAGCAAATACTAATTTTTGCTTACTATACATGCAGTTTTTAAATGTTACATTTTTAGACTCTTAGAACCTTAGTTCTAAAGATGTACAAGTTAGAAATTAATTGAATTAGAGCTTCAGATTCTGACTTCAATTTGCACTATCACTAGTCAGAAAAAAATACTTCTGAACTCAAAAAATTTTATTTTAAATTAGATAATAAACTTGTATTATCCTGTGATGTAACTTGATGTGGAGTCTGGTATAATTACAGCCATATTATCAAGTTTATATATCAAATCTAACTGCTACTGAGCATATCGATTGTTGAAGCTATTCTTGCACTTCAGCCATTGGTGGAAGTTGCAGCATATTACAATGAGGTATACAGTTATAGATTAAGGCTGTTGATGTGCTGAAAGATACCTTTGTTGTAATTAGAAAGATCATCCCTTGTGAAATGTCATATTCCTTCAGTTTTTACATGAGAACATACACGTGTAGTATTTTTTTGGTGGTAAAGGGGTTAAGATTTGGGTGGAAAGTTACAATATAGGCACATTTAATTTTGTAATGGAAAATAAGAGTTTTTCTCTTAAGCGTCATATTAAAGTTATCTTCCTTTATCCTGTGTGTTGTTACTTTACAGAACATTGGTTTGGCTGCGTATAACTAGTGTGTTGAGATTTTCAAACCTCTGATGTTAGTGGATTAAGATGGGGACGCCTTGCTTAAGGTGTTTACAGTCACTGACTCTTAAACAGTAGGGAAGGACATGAGCCTGTCTGTGAGTTGTGTTCAGATTAAGGTAAAAATACAAAAAGGGAAAGCAAGGAAAAAATTGATGCAGCTAAAACACTGGACTAGGTCTCAGGAGATCTGAGTTTGATCCTTTTTTCTGTCACATCCTTCCCATCTGACCTTGCTTAAGTCACTTAGGTCTTTTACAGTTGTTTAAATCTTTTTACACAAGTAGTCTTGTCCTTCATCTCTGTTCCGTATCTCCTTAATTATACAAGTGGATTAAAACATCACTGTCTTCATCATTTACCTCTATATACTGTATATATACTGTACTGTAAATATACTGTGAATTCTTTGCAGCAGTAAACTGTCAAAGAAAAGTGCAGAACAGCTCTTAACATAAAGTGGTGTAGATCTCACTTGGATGTCCAAGTATTACTGTAATAGGCAGTAACTGAAAAAAATAATAGACGTAGAGCATTTTTCCCCCTAGACTAATTCTAAATTTATTTTGATTGCTTCAAAAATTGATGTCATTTCCCATAAATCACAAAAGCATCAAAATGTGAGTGAGCAAATAACAAGACCTTTCTGTGAAGCACAAAAGCATGGAGTATTTTTCACTGTCTTTTGAAGTTGACTGTAGCTATACATAAGCTAGCTGTTATTGCCATTAAACCCTCAGTGCATCCTGCTCACATTGTCAATGTTAAGCTAATCACCAGGTTCTTAGTTATGAGGGATTTTTTCCCCCAGGCCAGATGTGCAGGAAGTAGATTTGGTTTTTTAACTTTCCTTTTTAGTATGGCACTTGGTCTACTTTCTGCCATATTTTGTGACTCTTGATTGAAAAAGTCACCCAAGTTGTCAAGGGCTTAGAACATTGACAATGTCCTTGATCTTTCTCGTGCTCTTCCTCTCAAACATTGTAATTGTGGCTTTTAATCTTTAAGGGTTTTTTTAAGTTTCTTAGAGGATGCTGGGAGGAACTTCTGTTTGTGGTGTATGTTGGCTTATAGGATAGGTGTTCTGTGGCTGCTGCTGAACTAGACACGTATTTGATTACACTGTTTCTTGCTATTGAACTCTGTTCTAATACCCATTTTTCATATGTAGTAATATATTAGTTCTGTCATTAGAAAGATGCAGCCAGCTCCAATTACTTGTTCTTATGAACAGATCTTCCTCTAAGAACATTCCCATACTGAAATACCAAGAAAGCTGAGGTGAAGTCTGTAAACACCTAAAGTTTAACCTAAGAACCCAGCCAATAAAATGTGATTACAAGGCCATGGACATAGATCCCATCTTGCCAAGCTTACTTGTCAGAGCACTTCAGAAGAGAGGGGGCAGACGGAGAAAAGGAGAACAAGGACACTGTAAAGTGCCACGGTTGCAGCTTCTGTTGAGTTGCTTTCACATTCTGTTACTCCATTAAGTCTTGAGCAGCATGTTCTGAGAAGTGCTAATTCTGTACAGAGCTCCAGTGAAGAAAATATGAGGTCACTTGCAAACCAACTACAAGAGAGTATATACTGTTGTTGCTCCTCTAAGTCATGCCATTTTAAGATCATTTTTAAAGATAAAATGTCACATTAGAAGCATTTGATTTCTGTTTTCATGGAAGAGCTGCAGTATGTGCTTTCAAAATTATGATTTATTTTTTTTTATTCCTTTTTATAGACTTAATGTGTACAGGGATTGAGGAGCAAAACCTTAATGTTAGGGTGCTATTTAAGTACAGATTTCTAGTGTTCATGAAACAGTATTTTAGTACAGAGAAATGAACTCAGTTGCTGAGCATAACTTTTCATTCCACTTAGACACGTTTATTGTTTGTGTTGTGTATCCATGTGTCTCCAGACACGCACCTGAGACTTGCTTCATGGTATATTCCCAACCAAGAAGCCATAGTTCAAGTGCAATTAAGGGTCATCACATGGTTGTGTAGTTGAGGAAATAGATCAAAGACACTTTTATGCAATTGCAGGTGGGGATCACTGTCTTAAAGAGTATGGAAACTATACATTTTTCTTCACCTGGTCTGTTTCATTTAAACCTGTCTCCAGTCTTTGAAAGCCAATATTAAAAACACCTATCTTCCTATCTCGCATGCCATTGCTAACCTCTTGAATAGATGAAAGGATGTTCAGTGTAACAGAAGATCCTTAAATTGACCACAGTGGTATGTTCTGGTTGAGGAACTTAGCAATGATTTCAGCTTTGGTAGAAATACGTGGAAGAACATGGTATTTAAGCCAACCTGCTAGAGTCTGGGCCTTCTGCTAGATCCTTCCTTCCAGCATAAGCAAGGCAGTGGAAGGTTATTCAAATTTTGTAGGTAGTATTAGTAAAGACATGGGTTGACCAAATATGGCATGATCACCTTGGAGAAGGATTTTGCCAAATATTAAAATACTTACATGTTTCTAGAAGTAGTTGGGTATTATGTGGGTAAGGAGGAATACCGTTTTCAGTTGGGCACTGGAAACTTGGTTATATTTTGGAATTCCCAGAGGAGAAAACTGGTATGATGTCTAACAGATAGTGACAGAGGTGATGTCTAAATTAAACATTCATGCTCCTTCACATGGCTATTTGCTGAAATATTTATGTTGGAATATATTTCCTTCTTTTTTATGATTAAAGTTTGCACCAAGTATGCATGTTTGTTTATGCCCCAGAGATTAGGGTCAGTGCTATGATGTGAAAGGCAACTGATTAGATGCTACTTTGGTTTAACAATTATGTATTTATTTATTCATGAGGTTTCAAGTAAGTTTAAATTTATATTATTGTTTTTTACCTTCATAAACAAAATTATGTATCTTGAAATCTCACAGGTTTCTATAAAAGGACAACTATTAGAAGTAAAGAAAAACAGTGGGTAATGAACTATAAAAAAGACAATCCTATGCCACAGCTTGTAGTCAGAAATTTTAAAAAAGGTATCACTTCTGTAAAAGTTAATAGTGATAATTGGCAACCCTGTTGATGGGCTTGCTTTTATCATGGTAATTTTTTTAGATTTGATTAGCATAGTGTTATGATTAACAGACATGACTGGATTTTTTCAGAATTTTCCCATATATTGAAGCTTAAAACTTTTCAAATCATTTGGTCACAAGTGTTTCTGCCAACTGCCTGTAGCCCTTCAGGGACAGATACTATTTTCAGTATCTTTAGCTTGCAAATTTAACTTACATGGCACTCATAAGATGTAGTGTTGCTTGAGTATCCACACATCCCCAAATCTTTCCACTTATAAACAAAAACTTTTTTTGTTTTATCATGGTTTTTCCCATTCTGAATGCCACTTCAAATATTTTCCAAGCCTATTGCCTCTTTACATTACCTCTCTTTGTTTTATCGTGCCAGTAGCTTCCTATCTAACTCATCGAAAACAACCTTTAAAGTACTGTCTGTGCTACCTCCAACTCAGTTCTTGTCTCTTATTCTTTCTAAGGAGATTAAGTACACAGTTGGTCAGCTAATGATGATTGCCTCCATCATCCACAGGGTGGTTTTGGCTATTCTTCCACATATAGCACCTCAACAAAAATTAACCCTGCTCATTGTGGGTGTGATTTCATGCTATAACTAAACTAATCTAATGGTGAGCTGCCACTGAAAGGCACAGGTACAGACCTTCTCCTCATCTGTACAATAACAGGTAATTTACTTAGTACATGCAGGATGATTTGCTGAGACCTCTTGATGTACTGCTAACTTTACATTTAGAGGTATTTACGCTTACTGAGTTGAAAATTTACCTTGCAGCAGAAATGGGAGGAGGCATAATGGTCAAATCCTCTGTTCTGAAATAACTAGTCATCAGATACAATGGAGGAGAATACAGAGAGGCATGGGTGAATGCGGGGAATATAAAGATAGTGTAATGCCTGTTTCTGTGCTCTCTGGTTCTGAGCTGTTGTTAACCCAAGCCCTGACACGAGTCAATACAGCCTAACTGGTTTATCTAAAGTCTTAACAAGAGGAGTAGAATAAATGTCTGGGAAATATCCATATGGAAGAGCGCCCAGCTCTGTCCCTACTATTGCAAACCATTAGACCTACACAGACATGATTTTCGCATGTCTGGCTATCTCTGGGTTTATGGCCATTTTGCTTCAGGAGCATGATACAAGATATCTGTATGCGTTCTTTAAGCTCTTTATAACCAGAAGTTTCAGTAGGTACTTTTAAAGTTTTGCAAGATTTCTTTAAATTAGTGTACGTGTGCACTTTCATCACATTTTTCACAGAATTTTGCAGTCCTTCACAGCTAATTGTTGATGAAAATGCTAATTTTCTTAAGTGCTTTATGAAATTTTTACTCTTAAGTTTATGGTGTTTTCATTCCAAAGTGATTGCTTTTTCCCTTTTTGACCTCTGTTTGCTGACAATCTTGTGTTATTGCTACTTGACTTGAGACTAAGCAGTGTTCATAAGATATAGCTGTATATTTTAAACATCGATTTTTATCACTCTTCACAAATAGTTTGAAGAGCTGTATTACAAATTCTAGTGTATTTATTCATTCCTAATATAGAGGTCAACCTAATTTTTCTTCATTGTTCTTTTGTCTGACATTGTGACTTGGAGACCATGATAACATTTGCATTTGCATAACATTTCCTATTTTTGTACCCAATACAAGAATCAATATTGAGATGCTTCTAAATGAAAGAAAATATTTAATTTATGAGAGATGAGGAAGATTGTCTGATTACTGAAGATTGGCTACCACAATTAAGTAACTCAAGTTAAAATAACTGAAGACAAGATAACTGGAGTTTCAGCTCAAGTTTGTAGCTCAAGGTAAAGCACTCTCCTGTAGGCTGAAGTTGTTATTATCCAAAGCTGAAACTTGGGTATTTTGTATGATTTCCTATTTAACTTGAAGACTCTCTTTTGACATTACAGACATGTCAAGGCCAAATTCAATTCAATAATTTCATCATTAAACATTTATTTTAAGTTAGACTCTTTCCTCCCCAATGTCAGGAGACCAGTCTTCCTGGACTAGCACAGACATTTTTGTATAGCCCCCTAAGTGAATATTAGCAAGGAATGAATGAGAAATGAGACATTTTGATGTTTTGAAGAAACTGAAGGCAGACAAAATACAGTTTACTGAAGATTTTATGAAGGAGCACCAGAGTCTTTACTTGATAAACAAATCCAAATCACCGAGATGAAAGCTTAATTCTGGAAATAAATGAGGGCTTTTTGTTTGGCAGTTTTTATGCATTCTAGCCTGCCTGTTCTGGGAACATATTGTTTTGAATTGATTTAGGTAGAATTTACTATTTCTTAAGCAGAGAGATTACCATGAACAATTCATAGTATTTGACGAAATATTTCTTCCTGTAAAGGAGATTTTTCTGACACATCTCTGAAATACTGTCATCTGTTACTTTCCCTAACGCGTATAAGAGGAAAGAACAGCTAACAAGTACTACTGGAAATAAAGCTAAAGAAGCCAAACCCTTTTTCTTCACACTGACGTTGATGTTTAGTATTAAGACCGGTTATCTTGCTGTAATTCCTACTAGCTTACCGAAGCTTCTGTAAAGAAGATTAAATTTTTTTACAATGGTGAGATGTTATGTGCTTTGATAAGGAAATGTTTCTTTTCCGTAAGTCAGTAATACAACAATTGTTTGATAATATTTCATTCACAATGGCATGCTTAAAATAGTTGCTGCCAATTCATTTTTAAGAAAATAATTACTTGTTTCTAACATCCCTAAAGAAATAATTATGTAATAAAAAATTACATGACTGACATATTTGTTACCTATAACGAGTACAAGTATTCCTTGAATTTTTAAGCAATTTCTTAGGTTTTATATTTAAATATTGAAACCTATTAAAATTGCCCATAGAGATTTGTGGGAGAGGTTATCTGTGGGCCTCTGCTAATTAATTATGATATATTTTACTTCCATGTGATTTGTCACTACTAGTCCTGTAAGGACTACAGGAAAAATCATTTGTTTAATCTGACTGGGACCTTGTGGCATTTAATTGTAAGCATAACTGTGATACAATAAATCCAAATGAATTTGGACAGTGATTAACAGGGAGCTCCTTGATATGGTAATGAGATTAAAAAACTGGTTCCTAAGTGTTTCTGTGGATTTCATTAACATTTTTGCAACTAAACACTTTTTAGGATAAGAGTGGTTGCTTGTTGTTGACAAGTATACATTATTCGTTGAATGTAACCTGCATGAAGATACTTGTTTGTATCTATGTATAACGTATAAATATTTTTATATACGTATATGTGTGTGTGTGTGGAAAATGTACAAAGAAAATACAATATGGAAGACTTATGCTGCACTTAATTATGATGAGCCAAACAAAAATACACCACAGAGTTAACCTTATTATTACATGCATTTCAAGCATCCTAAAATGTACTAGTGAACTAATCACAGATATGTAGTTCCTGCTCTCAAAGCTTATTATCTAAGACACCTGCAAATATTTAGACATCTGCATAGCTTTACCACTGTGAGTAGTTCTACTGATTTCATTTATCTGTTTTGTAGGATTTATGCCCAAATTTGTCATTACATGGCAAATTTACAACATGAAAAAAGAGGAAGAAAAAATCAGAAATTTGATATGGCTATTCAGAAAGTATATATGTTGATCCTTTCAGATGTTTTGTCATCACATTGCTAGAAAGCTGAAATTCTAAAGAATATATTTATAATTTTGCTATTTAGCAGAATTATAGCAAAACTCTAGAGAAGAAAAAGAGTATTTCCATTATAAGCTTCAAACTGCTACTGAACTTCAAGGGAAAGGAATTTTTTGTTTGTTTATTCTTGCAACTCCCCTTATGCTTATTTTAGTCTTTTTCCAAAACTTGGCTCGTCTTCCTCTGTCCTGATCTTTAAATGAACTTGATATCATCTCCAATTGTTTGATCATCTTTCCCTTCTTTATTTTAATAATTTTATTGCTGAAAAAAATATTAATTAATTGGAAGATTGAAAACTTTATTCTTTGTAACCAGCATTCATGTAGCAATAGTACATTTTTCATATTCTGCCCTGGGAAAATGGTTTTCTGTGCTCTAGAAGGAAAAATGGTTCAGTTCCTACAGCTTCTCCATTCCTCAGCATTATGATTGCTAACCAGAGGTCACTGTCAGTTGGGATTGTAGTATTTCTGTTTCTTCACCAGTAGAAATTAGACTGCACCACAAAATGGATACCTAGCAGAGGTTAGTATTTTGTGACTTCATGAACAAGCAAGACTTGAATTTGAGACCCACTGCCAGCCTTCCCTGTATTGCATTTTCCTTTAGCCTTCAGCTCAGGGAAGTCTTTAGTATAAGAAACATATGGTATTTGGGTGCTTGTTTGTTCATCTGTTTGTTTTCCATTAAATGAAAGGAGGCAGATGTAGTTCAGATGCAAGGGGAGCTGCTTAATACTCTCTTATGGGGTGCTACAAATGTCTAGCTGCTTTATCTGCCTGTGTGCTGAGGTTTCTGTATGGAGCTCAGCCTACCACCTAGTACTTAACTTGGCCTTCTACAGCCAGCAAGCTCCTCCAAGGAAGTGTGTTCTTTGTGCTGCCATGTAAGTTTGTCCGCTGCATTCTTTGCACCCTTTATTTCTTTGAGCCAGTCATTTCTTTAGCTCCCTCCTGTTTGTGCTGTTCCATGAAATCCTTAGAGAAGGAGCTTCAGTGTGTCTTAAAGCTGATGTGATGGCAGGCCTGCCACCAGCATAATACAGGTTTCTTACTTCCATTTGCTTGCAGAATTAGAGAAAGGGCTTTGAGGCGTCTAACCCTCCCATAGCTCCAAGGCAGGACCCATGATGTGAGTGGTTTAGCTAGTTTTATATTGTTTTTAACCTGGATTGCAACTCCATACTTGGATTGATTTTTATCTTTGAGGAAGAATATGTAAATTGTTATGCTAACAATGGGTAGACATTCATACCACAAATGGTGATGTGACCTTTACTATGTTGCTGTCCCCCACGCAGAGCTCTGTTTACCTTCATTGGAAGCCCACATGTAGAAATGATGGTGAGAACTGGCACAGACAAAGCTGCATATGTCTTGTAATGGGCTGGATTAGAATTTGTAGTGCTGTCCACTGAGCTCCCATGGTATTGTGATGCAGCAGATTTATTCAAATCAATACATGAAGAGGTTTACTCAATTAAATATCAGAAGGTATTATTTGTATAAGACATTTACTGCTATGTGCTGTTTATGTAGAGGTTACTGCAGCTGCCCAACTTCAGTTCCCAGTTTGCTGCATAGCTGGTGTTATGGAACTTCCATCAACAAAGCTTGATGTATTGACAGCTCCCATCAGCTGAGGTTTTGGTACCTAAAGAGATGGGATTAAACATATACTGATGGTAGTGCTAAAATCTTCAGCACAGCAATGGTTAACAGTAGTGGTTAAACAGCCAACAGTCCATTGATTTGATTACAGCCATTAATTTGCTGCAATTGTCATTGTAGTGACATCGCAGTCATTATTTCAGGCTGTTTGCAAACTCAAGAACCTAGTCATGTCATTACAAATTGTTTTCATTTCATGTCTATGAAGATTTTCCTTGCGACCACAAGAGTTAGAAACATGTTTCTGAAGAAAGCTTAGATGTTGTGGCTGAATATTGCAGCAGAGAGTGAACACTGCATCAAATTCTGCTTCTGTGTTATCGTGGAATATGCAGAACCATGTTCAAAGGTTGCACAACAACCCTAGTCTAAATGTGGGGTGTTTACTTTTTTTCTGTTGAGAGACACATGATAAAAGGGCTGTGAGCTACCTAGACCTCAGAGTTGCTTAATAGCTTGTGGGAGCTAGCTACTTGCCAATTTTAGAGCATCGGTCTATCTGACTTAACCACATGTAGACTTACTGGCAGGTCTACTCAAATCAGTGGTGTAATTATTTACTTCTTAAAGAGAAAACAGGCTTACATTATAATGACCTTACAATAACTTTCAGTTTTATGTGGAGAAAAATAAACAGTTGTCATTTCCTTGTTATTTTGAGGTTTAAGCCTTTACCACAAAGGTTTTAAATATTTACTAACTACTATGTTCTCTGAAATTTCTCTGTTTAAAAATACAATGAATTTATTCAAAGAAATCTTTCTACTGCACCAAGCTTCACAATCTTGATTATTGGACATTATAAATGAATGTCTTTCCCCTCCATTTTTCTTGGTATTACTTGACTTTTAATTCATCCAAACTGTTTATTACTTTTATCATTCTAGCTGCCAGCTAAAATTTCAAAATACAAAGGCTGTTTTTTCATTTGTGGTACAGCCGTGTTTCTAGAAAAAAATATTTTTGGCATTGTAAGAAGAGGTAAGTTTGCTAGTGTCATATCTGAAAAATAATTTCACATCAGAATGCTCCCTGAGAGTTAAATTGTGTTGATATTGGGGAAACTGAGTAAAGAAGTGTTTACTTAGTTCTTTTTTGTTAATGTTACTTTTTTTAATATGATCCAAAGAGGAGAAGGTGTTCTCATTTAACCAAATACTAATTACTCTGTGTTTTTCCTACTTCGCCTGACATTGATGATTAGTAGTTACGTTTTTCCTTTTGTACTTTCTTGCTTATTTCTAGTAGTTACTCTGAGATCTTGAGAACTCAAAGGACATTAAAAAGAGATGAAGCAGTAATTTGGCTGTTGCAAGGGAAGGAAGCAATTCTAGGACAGTAGTACAGCACTAATGGTCTGGTGGAGCTGGCCATAGGATTGTTAACTTTGGAGGTGTATTTGTAAAGGAAGAATTGCAACACTTCAATTTCTAGTTTCTTCTAAATGTATGACACCTGAAGCTAGTCAGTAGTTGGGCTTTGTCCTAGGAAATGCCACCATTTCATCCCTTTTTATTTCAAATCAGAATAGAAAGTTAAAATATCCTTTTTTTTTTTCCTCACCAAACAGGAAGCTCTGCAGAGTTTTGGCTTGGAAACACTGGAATGTTTTGTTTTGTTTGGAAATCTTGAAATGAAGCTTTTCAGTGTTCCCAAACCATATTGAAGTATTTCATTCTGGTTTGACCTTAACCTTTGTTATCCCAAATTGCTACAGGGCTCTGTGGTAGTTGTAGGCCTAGTGTGTAGTCTTGCTGCTGGTACACTTAATGAGTTTGGCTTCCTGGAGATAATGCATCTCCATGATCCGTCACATCAGTTAGATCAGATGACAGATTATGTAGTTTAAGATAAGACCTTGAATTCAACCATTTTAGTTAAATCTGGCAGAGAAAATGTCATTGTACAATGGTTGGAGGTTAATGCCCAAAAAGCTTAGTCTATGGGAAGGGAACTCTGAGTGCTTCCAAATGTCTCCGTGCCAAGCAAGCCAAGTTTCCGACAGTTTGATTCCTACCTGTAGCAGATGAGGAATGCTCACACATGTTTTGCCTGATCTGCTGTCATGATGATGGTACCTCTAACAGGAAAGCAGGAGCCTTAGCAAGATACACAGTGGGGAAAGAAGGGCAAGAGTCTGATAACAGCATCTTAAATCACTTCAATCATTTGCCAAGTAGACCTGTTCTCAAAATACTGTTGGATAGAAATTCTCTTTTCTGTGCTACTCGCCCCCTCATGAAAATAAGAGCATAGTAGCTCAAGCTAATTTACCTGATCATCAAAAAGAAACTTGGTGTTTTGCTTCAATATTTAGTCTGTTTTAGCCAAAGATGAAATTAAGGCAAAATTAAAAACTCTCAGTAAATTTCTTAACTGGCTGTTAACACGGTCTAGCATGAAGAACTTCACAGTGTTTGGAGTACTGTGCTATAGATACAATTTAAACTTGTATTTGTGAATTAATTAAGCATTAAAAAAAAATCTTCAGACTTCAAAACCCATATGCCTTCCATTATCCCATGACACTGCATAAGCAAAGGCTCCTGTCCGTGAGAAATGCCGGGGGGGGGGGGGGGGGCGCACGCTGGCGTTCCAAAAAATGGGCTCCATCCAGTGCTACTTAGCCAGGCTCCAGGTAGGTCTCCCAACACTGCTTTCAACTGAATGAGCAGCAGCATGCTCATTTTATAAATGAGTAAACAAAGGCACTGAGAATGTCAAGAGATGGTGTCAGGAGCATGCGTGTGATATTTGCTTTCAAAAACTGAGTTTAGTAGTGAATAAAATGCTAAAAGAGAAGGCTGGAACATTTTTCATAAATGACATCTCTTTCATGTATGGAGATACAAATTTTCTTTATCTAGAAATTTTTAAGTCATTAAACCTAATATTTCTCATGTTCATGAGGAGAAAGAGCAAACATAACTCAGCCTGGATTTGCAAATTTTCAAAATTCTCCCTAAAATAGTACAAAGGAACTTGCCAAACTTATAAAAGATTATATAAAATTTATTTACACTGCTTGATCTCCTTTTAGTCTGGTTAATCATCATATTGTTAATTCCTGAAGTGACAGGTGCCAAGTATGTAATAGCAAAAGCTGATGGGGAAAGAGATAGTAGTCCTCTTTGTGGTGATCTAGTGTACTGGAGAGATGCAGCCCTTGTTCAGCTGTGGTTTCTTAACAGGTCATGCTTATTTGGGCTGGAGATGGGGATTGAAAGGGAAAGCAGAAATTTCCGCCTTTGTTTTTGTCATGGTACATTCTCAGTTTGTTTATCCAAGATGTGTGGATTGAGAGTCATGTACTTGGAGCCCCAGATATCACTGTATGTTTAAACATCTCAGTATAGGTCAAGGAGTATAGGCAGTGTACTAAACTGGGAATTGTGGGGTGGGCGGTTGTTTTGGTCTTGGTAATAGAAAATGCAGGTCATCTTGGGTGGGGAAAGTAGATATATTTTTATGCGGAGCCCAATACTAACAAGTAAATATTTACCTTGGACTGGTAATGTCATGCTACCATGCTATTTCATTGTAGGAATAAGTAAAAGGTAAATGTTTGCTTTTTAGTTACTGTCCCTGGAGCTTTTAATATAATACTGTTTAAAATCCTTATTCGTATCTTAAAAAGGCAGTTTTCTCTTTTTACAGAGAAAAAACGACAAAACCTACAGTAATTCAAGCCTCCCTTAAGACTCTACCATAGTGCAATAGCCCATCCTGGAAGAAGAGCTGCTAACAGTCTCCTTGTTAATGTTTATTATATCCTCAGCCTTTCTGCCTCAGCTACTAGCATGGCTGTCAGCTGGAAGGAATTTTGGTGGTCTTTTTTCTGATAGGGATATCAGTTCAATTCGAAGTGGATTTCTGCCTCAGAAGACTTATCACTCAGCAGTGACTTGTGGCCATTATTGCCTTTTTTTATTCCTGCTATTGTCTTGAAGGGGACTAATGCAGAATCCTACTACTTATTCTGTAGATCCTCACCTGCCTTTTTAGTTACCTGGATTATAACGAATGACTGAACCAAGTTAGTCTTCAACAAAATTACATTTGATACCTTTTAGGCTTTCTCTACCTATAGAAATGAAATTAATTTTGGGTGTGCCAGTCACAATTAGAAAAGGTACTCCAAGTATATTACCTTATTAGACATACTTTTTTTGTACTGGCAAAAGGCAGTGAATGGTCAGTCATCTTTGCAGCTATTGCAAGTGATTTGCCCTGTCTTTTGACAGAAGTGGAATTTTATTTTAGGTGACTTAATCATGGACTCTTGGTAGGAGTGAGAATAATGATAGAGTATAGTCTATGACCTTGTCCTGTCAATGCCAATAAACTAGACTATACATTCAGATTTCAAACAAATGAAAGTTTCTGTCAGTAATCCTGGGTGTGATTTCTACAACTTCCTTGACAGGAGTATTGAGACAAGAGAGCTTCTAAAGACTTCCTTGGAACATTACTAAAAGATAAATCTGTCTGCAGGTGAATGCATTATAATGAGGGTGGATCCCAGCATGGTGAGGGCAGCAGATAATGATCTAAAAAAGACCAACAACGGTAACACCAAAAGCAACGGTAGGAAGATGTTACTGTGTTTTGGCACAAGCCTACAGTAACTGGCAGCAAACCATGAGTAGATTTTGTGTGCTGAGCTAGTCAGGAATTGTAATATTTGTGTACAATGTTTATTTGCTAAGCTTTATGGTCAACTTCATTACTCTTCATTTTATTCATTATTATGTCACTGAGCAGTAACTTGTTAAAAGATTAAAAGTTCCAATTGGTTGCTCATGCCTAAGGTATGTAAATGCTTTGCCGATCTGGCAGTAATTTACTGACATTCTAGCAATTTGCACTTAAGTAGTTTATGCACGCACACATACAGGCACACAAGCACAGTGCAAATGCGTAATTTTTTTAGAAACCCAGTGCAATTACCTCTTCGTATAAAAGACCTGATCCTACAGGCCTGATGCACACAAAAATCCCTTTTATTTCTTTGGAATTGGCCAGTTTAAAATGTCTGTAGGAGAGATTCTAAGAGAAGAGCAATTGTTTTTTAAAAACTAAAAACAAACAATGAAGAGGCAAAATCTAGTGCTTCTATAAAATCTAAGGTGCAACAGTTAGCACAGAGTTTCTTTTGATGCAGATATAATCAAAATTTTCTCAGAATGAGTTTTTCAAATAAATTGCATGTGTTTATACACATATGCACAAATGTGAATATATGCACACACAATTATAAGTGTAGATCTTTGTGCATATATATATATTCAGGCATATAATTTTAAATCAAGTTTTACCATTCTCACACTCAACGCTTACTTCTTATTTACATCTAGCTTTACAAATATTGCTTGTGAATAGTGATAAATCTTTTGTTAAAAAACTGGGGTTTTGTACCAGGCTGCTGTATCCTCAAATCTAGTATGAATGCTACATTTTGAAGCTTTATAAGCAGCAGTTCTGTGAGCACAAACTTATTAAACTGCATCTTGAAGACCAGAATCAGGTGTCAAACACTTTGAGTAGTTATTCTGTGCTTAGAGAACAGATATTTCCTCAACTTGACCTGCAAAATCATGCAGTACTACATGAATTCGGATAGTATATGGCTGGTATGAGACAGCAGCCTTTTCTTGCTAAGTTAAATTACAGATTTGGCCATAAAAGCAGTTTTTTCAAAACTCATGCAGTGATTTTATATAGTTTGCTTGCCTTTATACAAGCACCAGGTGTTCCTGTCTTTCTTTCAAGTAAAAAGAACAAAACCCAAACACTTCATCATTTAAAACTAGACAGAGGTCATATCTGTTAAGAGTTTTTGGAAATTACAGAAACAAAGATATCTCTCTTAAAAAATGAAAATCACTTTGTTTCACTGAAAACTATTTAGTTTCATGACTTTACAGTATTGGAAGTAGAAAATGAAATGTGTTTGTAACACTGTATAAACATGTTTGCCTACAAATATGTGATGAAGTCCTGTCATATACATCCTGTAATGGAAGAAATAGGAGGTGAAATTGAGTAAAGAAAACTGAATGATACAGTTTTTTATCAAACTCTGCAGACAACAGAAAATGTAAGACTCTGAAAAAAAAAATTTTTGCATAGTTAAAACCTAAATTACACAGGAGAGAACAAAAATTATGTAGACTGTGTATGCCACCTGTTACGGTGTTATTTGACCAGTCTACACTGGAAGAAATGGGTTCTGAATTGTGGGATATCTGGAAGACAGGGGACATATTGTGAGCAACCCAGACACACTGAATGTGGACTACGTGACCATCTGAACGCATGTAGAATCATTTTATGTTAACAATAAGCTGAAGGGTATTTTGAGAATGCGATAAAATGTGGGAAAGCGCAGAGAGAGTTATGTAGGGAGGTAAGCTTGTGGGGCAGGAGATAGATAAGCTTGAGAAGCAAGGCCATGGGAGCAGAATCTAGAGGAGGAGTTTTTGGGGGGAGTTAAGCCGTGTGGACAGTAACGTTTAGCAAATCATGTATAGCTGATGAGCGCGTGGACAATGCATGGCACCAATCATAGACTGAGCTATCGCGTGTTTAGAAAATGCAATCTGTATATTAAGGGCTACTGCTTGCTAATAAAGTTGGCTTCTTCTGATCACATTGGTCGTGCGAAGAGTCCGTGAATTCCGCGTCACTGAATTATCAGATAGACAAGACTGCTCAGTTGATATGAATCATTAATAAACAGATATTAATCGAATGAAAGTTTCTCGAAACAGACATTTTTGAAAATGATTGAGAGAAAAGGCATTTGTTTTCAGTTGAATAAGAATTATACTTCAGAAATAATTATATTCGAAGAATTGTCTGATTTTCTTTTAATTAGGGCAAATTCCAACAAAATGGTGGTAAATAGTCATCTCATTTAGGGAATAGTATGTATAAAAACAGGTGAACAGCCTTAGAGAAGTGGTAATGGAGAAATGCAGTCGTCCAGTACTGAAATCAGTTGGTTCCTGTAGCTCAGACTGGTAAACTCTGAAATTCATTATTAGTTGATAGCGGTATGTGTCATAATTTTGGTATTCTTTCGTGGTGATACCCCAAAACTACCAGAACAATTAGCCCCTTGTTAGCCATTCCTCTAAATAAGGGAGGGAGGGTAGGGAAATTTGCAGAGAATAGTGGTATCCTACAAATAAGGTACATTTATCTCAAAAGTCCTAAGGAAATATGAAGAGGGAAAATGTTATTGTTTGATACTTAATAACTCTTACACTGAATACCCAATTGAAAATGTTTTGCCACCTTTTATTAGCACAAAATATCTTACATGCAGTAGAAACAATTTGCTTATAACTGTGATAACCTAATGACGTGATAATTTAGCTTTAAAGGGATGAGTAGTAAGTTTTTACTACACCACCCATTTTTTCCCCAAAATTTATCAGCCAATCTGATTTTAAATGTTCCTTTTCTCTCCAATGCTACTTTACACAAAGGTGACATTCTCTCTAGAGGCACTTCTGGCAAGTGAAGCTGTGTTGTTATAAGGTTGCATCAGAGTGAGAACAGGGTGCTTCATTCTGTGACTTCTGCCATTGTTTTAGCTTTCTGGAGTGTCTCTTGAATACACACATTTTCAATTAGCAAATGACTTCTCTGAGGCCCAAAGCTGTAGTAAGCTTGTTGTGTATGTTTCTCAGAGCGTGATACTACTTTATGATCTCTTGTATTTGCCAAGGTTAGGTTAACTTTTTCCTAGATTAGCTGATAAACCTAAAAATAACTAATGTTTATTTATCAAATAAATACAGCAGTTTGTGGTTTTTGAATGAGGAAGTTGTTTGCTATTTTTTTTTGCCTTTCAAGTTTGGCAGTTCAGATGATGGTTTTTTTCCCTCTGCTCTGCATAATAATGGGTTGGAAAAGAAGGTATAAGTTGCAAGACCTAAAGCAGTAGCAAGAGACGTTATAACATTTATTTTCAATTGTCAGAGTTTCTCCGTTTGGCCTACAGAGGCAGAAGAGATGGTCAGTCTCCCCAGGACATAAATCCTTTCTGTCTGATAAACTCAGAGACCATTCCAAATAAGCTAATAGTGACTGGCAGGGGATAAGCCATTCCAGGTTAGATGAGAACCAAGCACTTTCTTTTTACTGGCATGTAAAATAACTATTGAAATCCTGAAGTCAGTTGTGAAAATGCCAGGGATTTTTTTGAAACCAGGATAAAGCCCTCAGGGATTTGTGGCAAGAAATGATTCTGCACTGGTCAGTGAAATACCCTGAAAAGTCTCAACGGTCTTCTGCATATGTATTTTCCATTTGTCTATGAGCAGAATATTTCAAAAAAAGCTAAACCAGAAATATCTCTGCCATTTATTACCGTGCAAAATAACATAAAGGAATGTGAAACCACCAGAGAATTCTGAGAACTGAGGATCCAACCAAGTTGTTACTTTGTGATTTGAAGTTCATAATCAAGTAGATTTCTAAGATGATCTCTTTTAGTCTAATTCTGTTTTCCTACATTTAATTCTTTATGCCTAAGAACTGGAGGGCAGAATTTCTCTTATTTTTGGGTACTGATGTAATTAGTCAGCTGCAATTGCAGGCAGTGGGCTAGATTCAGGAAAAGAGAAAATATTTGGTGTTTGTAGGGAATCACTTATTTTAAGTAAACCTCTCAGAAATACACAACATTTTGTTTTAAAAAGAGCTATAGAAGAGTATTGAAATGCAGTCGGATAAATTGGTAGTACTTCTATGTCATCAATTTCTGTTGTTGGTAGCTGCAAAAATGCCTGTATTTCTTTCCTCTCATTCTGTTCTTCTTTCTCTGCCATGTCTTTCCATCTTACACACATTCATATATGCACTTTTTCTTTCTCGCGCAGAGATGTACTGGCTTTTAGTTTTCCAACTTTAAATTGATTAGAACACATTAATTTTTAAATAAGTGTCACATATCCTTAACCAAGCACTAAAAGGTTGAGAAGTCTTCATGGTGTAAAGTCTCATCCAAAACTTAGTGAGAAGAATTTTAAAAATGTGGGCTGCCCTTCATTAGCCCTTATGATATCTCTTGACAGGCAATGTGCGCGTACGTTGCCATGCCAGGCCGGGGCAAGACCAGCTGCCATGCACCATTTACCCTCTGTCAGCAGCTTCAGTCAGAGCCTGGGCAGTACTGTACACACGAGTCTGTCATGCGTCAGCATCAATTAGGCTCAGTTTGCTGCACTTGGGAAAAGCAACAGCCCTACTATTAACCATTTTTCTGCTTTCCTCCCCACCCCATCCCCATTTGACTCTCCAAGCAAACTGTTTGATTTGGCAGAAGCATTTTCATAGCAGTTCTTGCAAATAGTAATTGCAGTTTGTTTTAAAATAACTCACTAATTCAGATGAATTGGTTTCACTGCAAGAAATTGGATTTATTGGTACTGTTGTTTCAGTGGGGAAGTTAAATACAGCCTATGCTCTTACAACCGTTCTAATTTTCCCTTTCACTTATTTTGAGGAAGCGTTGGTGTCTGCCTCTCTGTATGCATATGTATAGACTTACATATATACCCATGCACATGCACGCACAGGTTATAGTAGTAAACTTTAAACTTATCATAAGGCCAGAGTACTGAAATATTTCATTAAAACTGTAACTTCTGACCTTCTTGTATTGTATACTCGATATGTTTTCAGTTTTTCAGTTGTAGGTATACCTTTGCATCGCTGTTTTTCTGGGTATTGTGTTTTGAAAAGCAGGGCTAAAATTTCCGCAACTTCATTAGAAACCGACATGTGTGGTCATGCTTAAATTTGACTCACCATTTTGTGGCTTTTAACCACTGTTATGGAGGGGGTGGGGAGCAAGACGACCACCCATGGTGTGTTCTCGTCAAACGGTGCTGTGAGCGAATGAGTTTGCTGATGTGCAATGAGTGTTAAGAGAACAACCTCTTCTGGCAGAGTTTTCAAGCACTTCTCTCATTCCCCCCCTCCCCAAATTACAGCTTCTTCCTCTGTATAAGTATAGAACACCCATGACTATTTATATAATAAAAGAGCTACTGTGTACTTTAATGGATAGTTAAAGACATTTTCACAGGTCTGTATCCACATGGGATTTATAGAGACTTATAGACCTGGTCAGTTTGTAAAATCATGATAGCCCAAGAGACTGTTGTCAGATGTTGGTAACAAGACAGTGTTTGAAAGGAATCAAAACAATATAAATCCTGTGAGATCTGTGGCAGCAGGATGGGTTCTAATGGAGAGGAAGACAGGGTCGACCACCACACAAGAGAACAAGGAGAAGAAAGTGTTTTTTCTCTTTCAAGCTTGCAGCACCAGCAGGGGTAAGCAGGTTTCTAAAAAGAATCTCATCAGCGGATCAATCCGGTGTAACAGATGGAGTGCACAGATATTGTCTATCAGATTTCCATCGCATGTGGCAAACAAATACATTGTTGCAACTGTTAGCAGCAAAACTTTTCCTTTTTTTAACATCATAATTACCAAGAGTTGAAAAGAGCTGTGGGTTAATGATTTCCTAACAATAACTATAGGGGGTTTGATGGTTAGTAACTTCCCCAAGGAATACATTAGCAGGAGATATAAAGTCACTGAACATCTTGAATGGAAGGGTTTGGATCCGCAGAAATAACTGCCTATAGCGGTGCATTTTGAAAAGTGGAAATTTTCCTAGGAGAGAGAGACTGGACTGGATCTTCATCTGCTGTAATTGGCAGGTTTACAGTGCAGACAGTGGAGACAAACCAGTCCATATGAGCTCAAAGTTTTGGGCTTTGTTGCCTTTATAAAAACATTTGCAAGAGAAAGATTTGGAACGGCTGAGAAGATTCAGTGTGCATGCACAGTTACAGCCATAAGAGGCAAGGTGTAAGGCTATGAATTAATTTCCCACTGTTATTAATATTGCTGTTATTAATTAGATGTTAATTTTGTTAAGTCTTGATGCAAATATCAAAGTCTCGGTGGAAATATCATAGAACTATAGAATGTTGTGGGTTGGAAGGGACCTTTTAAAGATCATCTAGTCCAACCCTCAAATATGTAATGGGTCTTTCAGCATCTTCTGCAGTGTTTCATTAAGCCAGGAGCAGGGAGACTGAAAGTGAAGTGATAGCTCTGGAGATGGGCTAATGACTGCATAGCACTCTCGGTGTTGGTGTGAATGCCATAGGTTCAGAAGTGATGGGTATCATGGATTACATGGTTAAACTTTTAACAAGAACATAGCTCACAATTCATTTTTGTAAATAAAATTGCTGGGCCTAGTAAATATGTAGTTAAGAACTAAAAAAACATGGTTTAGTTACCATTTAGTTACAGAAAGTACCTCAGATGTATAGCCAGATCATTTAAAAACTTTCTCTAGGCTCAAACAAAGTGGGTAATGGAGTGTGTTAGTTCTGTGAACTAACTGGAAAAGGATCAGCCAGATTTGAAGGCACAACTCAGTTGCCCAGACGTACGGATCTGTGGCCATTTGAGATGTCACAGGCCATCTCCTGTCCTTCTGCCAATCTGAAGGAACACAGATCTCCCATAGATCCTTCATCCATAATGCTGACCCCACGAGGAAGACTTGAATAATATTGTCTCTTGCAGGACAGTAGGGATGAGGGCAAATGAATCAAGCCCTGGATCTTGTCAAAATGGATGTGTTGGACTAAGGTTGCCCAGAGAGGCTGTAGTGTCTCCATCTGTGGAGATATTCAAAACCCCTGGGAAACCTGCTCTAAGTGACCCTGCTGGAGCAGGGAGGTTAGACTAGTTGATTTCAAGACATCCCTTCCAAGCAATTCCAACAAGTCTGTGATTCTGTGATCAAAGGTGAATATAATCACAAAGCAATGCAAAATGTAGGTTCAATTCTTTGTCTTTCAGACAAATTCTGATGTGGAAATGGCAATTCTGAGATTCTCAGAAGTTTAACATACAGCAAAATGGGTTGTATTCTCAAGAGCTGTGGCAATTTGAGGTCTTAGGTTTTTGTTAGAGCAAATCTGTTCACCAGTTCTTTTACTTCTGTTTTTTAAAACCTTTTGTAGCATAACAAATTCAGAATATGAGAAAAGATTGACTCCATGCTTAAGACACTTGGCT
The DNA here is from genome assembly GCF_000690535.1 of Cariama cristata. Lineage (NCBI taxonomy): Eukaryota > Metazoa > Chordata > Aves > Cariamiformes > Cariamidae > Cariama > Cariama cristata. Next base: position 91,994 of record NW_009607845.1, read on the forward strand.
GAGATGCGTCTTAAGTGTTTTCAGTTCAGATCTGCCGTAAAGTTTCTCATTAGTATGCGTGAAGCTTCTCAGTCTTTCTGTGCCTCTGTTTCCTAGCTTAGCAAGGAAGCTGTTTAAGGCAGGAACTAACTTTTTATCCATTGTGTATAGTTAACCTAGTGAGACTGAATGACTACAATTACATGTCATTGGTGAGATTTGAGAGTGATTCTGGTTCAAAGAAACTTAAGTGTCCAACTGAAGAAATATCAGATCTACCCTGACCTTAAATATCATTACATTTCTGACTAATATTGTTGTTCACGTCATTTCTGATCTTCAAGGTTTAGGCACAAGAAAGAAGAATTTTGCAGAAATAAAGTGAAAAGTGAAAATGTTTGCATAGCATTTAAAACAACAGTATATTATCATGAATTTTTCTTTGCATTTTTCAGCATGTATGACATTATTCAGTATTTTTTAACTCATGCTCTAAGCTTGCTGTATTTGATCAGCACTTGAGCCAGCTCAAATAAAAATTGCATTCTGAATTGGGTGCTAGTCAAAGCCCCCCGCCTCAGTACATTTTTTCATTTTAGTCTTCTCTTCAATACCAAGAATTCTAAACCAAAGGCCAAAGTAGCATTTACACTCTTACTTCCTCCAAAATACCTCTTCTCCTTCTGGACCTACTTTCTTTGCACACTAGCCCTGTAATTCTAACTTTACAGGAGCCCTGGTGCCTTTATCGCATCATAACCAGTCTTTACATGTCTGTCTAGCTACTGAATAACCTCACTTCTGGGAAGAAATAACTACACACCTATCCATGCCCCTCTTTATATGCTTATTAATTGAGCCCTGCCCCCCTTTTCTCTCCTAAAAGGATGAAAATTAGCAGATGCTGTCTGAATACCTCTTGCCCTATTTCCTCCCAAGTCCCAAAGACCCCTTACCCTGGATCTGTAAAGTATGAGAGGAAGCTGGAAACAGGTACATATTCACCTAATACTCAACAATTCTTGCTGTGAGCATCATACTGCAGCCCTCAAAGCAGAAATATGAGATGTACAGAGAGCATCTTGCACCTAAAAGTGCAGTTCTGTAGCCACAAAGGTAAATAAAGATCTCTTGTTTTGGATATAGTACGAGATCTTTGACTTGCCTTTGAGTGCTGTTGATTCAGGCCCTGACATGCCCAGTAGCCTCTTAAGTGTGATGTCAGGACAGCTTTGGTTTATGTAAGTACTAAAAAAGATCCGTATCTAAGGCGCAGGCAAACTTGCAAGGAATGTAAAGGAAGGCTGAGCGAGTCCTTCTTGAATAAAGCATTCTTGAATATTACTGATGGGTTTTCAGAGAGTTGTGATTGTTCGGAAACTACCTTTATGGAAACACAACAATTAGTGATGAGTGACTTCAGTTAGGATTCTTGTCCATCTACCTGACAGAGCAAAAATTCCTTGCTAGAGGCAGCATGTTTGGAGGGTTTAGGTGAGGTTGATAAACTGGGCAACTAGATGACAATGTCATTAGGGACATAAATAAAGAGTTTAAGAAAAGCCAAAGTAATGATAATAGGAGACATAAATTACCCAGTCAGGTGTTGGCTGGAATTCACTAAAGGAAGTAAGACTGACTGTGGTGTTTTATGGATTACTTATATATATGTGTGTGTAAACATGCGTTATGTTGTGACTAAAAGGAGAGCAAGTAAGCTTAGCATGAATGGGTTGTTTGTACCAATTTAAATGGATTTTTGACATATTAATGTAAATATTTATTCTCAAATGGCATAGAAAAAATGAGGATACAAATTTAGCAAATAGACTTCTTTCTATAGAAGCTAATGGGATTATGGAAGTGATGTAGACTGACGTTGACAGAAATAGCTTTGGCATTTTCAGGTAGACTATGCTGCTTCTGAAGTAGGTTTTGGACACCGTGTATCATAGCCAGACATCTACCTCCTGCAGCTGCTTGCCTCAAATCAGATATTTAGTTACCTAGCAATAGTGCATCTAATTATTCTCATGGGAAAAAATTACATATCCGAAACAAAAGGCTACTTTGAGACTTAGTAAAGGTTTGGCTTAATGAGTAACCAAGGTACCATTTTGTATGTACTTTATTCTGAAATACCATTGAAATAGTAATATTAGGCTCCCTTTGTTCTCATAACCTTTGGTTTGAAATACAAATGGAATTTTAAGATGTTAGGTCAGTGGGTTTATTTGAGAAAGTAAAGCTTCAAGGAAGTTGTTCAGCAGTACTCTAGTAGTACATTAGTGTTATAGATAAAAAGCACGTGTACCTTTCCAAACCTATTTTTGGGTCTGAAGCAAAGCATGGCTCAGTTGGAATTTAAGAGTGAGGCTGTATTAGGAAGTATATGCCCCCAGTTGAATAGCTTTTTAACAATTTCCATCTTTGAAAACCTTAACCAGTTTACTTTCGGTTCAGTTGTATAAAGTAGGAAATTCATAGTTTTACAAACAGTCAAAGTGAGATTTAGAAGCCTAAGAAAATTATTCAAGATCTCAGAAAAGCCAGAGTCAGACGTGGTGTTCTGTAGCTCCTGGTTTTGAGTATTTAAAACAGGCATTTCATTTTTATAGCCTGCAATTTAATAAGTTACAAGTGAAAAAGTATACAGTAGTAAGACCAGGTCTGTACGAGCATCTTTACTTTTGTAATAACAGTAAACAGTAGATTGTATTTGTGTGATGGGAATAGAAATCCCATGATAAATGAAGCTGTAAATAGCCTGAAACCTCACTAGATGTGGTTAGGTGGAAAATTAATAACAATTAAAATTTGACAAAGCACAAGTGGCAAATGAATTGCATTCCTTCTTCTTCAAGGAAGTAGCAGAGGAAATATGGAACACCTGATGTAGAAATGTTTGCCAGGTCACTGAGTTCAAGGGAAGGATCAGGAGACCAGACCTGAAAAATTATGCTTGAATGCATTGTTATGTGTATTTTAATGACCTCCAAATAGCTTAAGCCTGTTATTCAAGTGGAACAATCATACAAACGAAACTGGGGGGCTTTAGTATAATATCTGTAGACAAGAAGGAAAAGTGGACACAATTTATCTCTAGTGCAGAACAACTTGTAAAAGGGAGCATGGTCCAGCGCAGGGTACGGAGGCAGGAGGATCGCAGGCTCCAATCTGTTCCAAGCGACTGACGCCATCTGACCCGGGCAGGTCACTTGGCTTCCTTGTGCCTCTGTCAATCCAGCTGGAAAATTGGGTAAAAAAAGCAGGACCTTGCTGAAAAACAAATGCTCCATCTGAGTTGAGCTGTCCTGGATAAAAAAATCACAGAACATTGATAGATACCACAGTAAAAAAAA
>NW_009607846.1:0-287 GCF_000690535.1 Cariama cristata
CGGTGTGGGGCTCCCACAGGAAAATGCCCACCCAGGGCATGCGGCAGGATAAAGTGCCACCCGTCCTGCTGAGCTGGGCCCTTTGCTGACCGCGGGTTGATGTGCTTACAAAAAATACTATCAAAAAGTGATGACTTTTGCCCTCACACCTCCCCTCCTGCCGTTCCCCAGGGAATAAAGTCTCCATCACTGGGACTCTGGCTTCCCTCCAGCCCTGGCAGAGCCCCACTCGCTTACTGGCCCCAGCGGTCCCGAGCCATGCCCGTGGCCGAAGCCATCCTTGGCTC
>NW_009607846.1:395-674 GCF_000690535.1 Cariama cristata
GCGGTTTCACAGGGCCCTCGCAGCTTTGGCAAAACTGGCATTTACTGTACACAGAAAAGCCCATGAATAATATCGAGCCCAGCAAATAGTATTTGCAGTATTATGGATAACTTCTAAATAAAGTTTATTCACCAGTAAATCTGCTGGTCTCCCTCACCAAGGTGTCCCCGGCTGTTTGTGGTGCAAAGGCGAGCACTGGGCAGAGCATCCTGGGGTGGGGAGGGGGCATCCCAGGGTGGGAGTCCTGGGGGCTGCCACTCGTTGTCCCCCCCGTGTTAC
>NW_009607846.1:832-7393 GCF_000690535.1 Cariama cristata
CGATGGCTCCTGGGGACAGAGGGAAACCCCAGGCTGCAGCCAGGGTGGGCGGCTGAGTCCGTCCTCGGTAGGGTCGGGCACGGGGGTACAGTCGTGGGATGAAGGTTTGATTTCTTGTCCTGCTGTGAGTTTGCAATTCAGTGTGAGGGGAAGCGAGAGAGGGGGAAAAAAAAAAAAAAAAAAAAAAGGAGGGGGTTTCTGTTCTGGGGTTTGAATGAACATATTTTAGGGCATCTGGTGTTCGAATAGCAAAGTGTGTCCCTTCCAGCACAAATAGATCAGCTCCTGCACTGCGTTGGCTTAGCAGAAACTCGGAGCTTATGCTTGGTATGAGTAGTTTTGCTGAATGCAAAGCAAGAAATGTACAGGAGGTTGTGTGTGCATGTGTCTCCTTCATGTCACAGCACAGAAACACCGGCACAAAACACCCAAACCTGCTAGAACCAGCCCGTCCGTCCCTTGGGAGGCTCGGTGCAGGTAGGGCTGCTGGCGTCTCAGGGCTCCCAAAGCATCTCTGCCGTCTTTAACCCACCCGGCACTCACCCGCAGTGGATGGCTCCTGGTTCAGTGGTGGGGGAAAACCCCGAATTGGCTCACCGGTGGGGATGGGAATGGGCTGTCAGGCTGGCATCGGCCCCCCAAGGCATTTGTTGGGCCGTGGGACGGCGGCGGCAGGAGGACGGTGGTGCTGCCCGGCTGCTGCGATGGCAAGTCGTGCCCTCGGCGTCCTCCAGCACACTTTCCTCTTATGAGAAACTCAGCAATATCTTTTCCCTGAAAAAAGATGTGTTCTGTGACTTATGGAAAAGGTAAGATAAAGTACAGCCCCCACACTTGAATAGATATGTAGCTATTTTAATAGATGAGGCAATAAATAAATCTGGTAGAGATTTTTCAAGTTTTCATTCATTTTTGATAGAGAAAAATTATTCCTTTTCCTCCATAAATATAAAAAAATTCTCACTAGGGAGCTGGGAGCTTCCAGCACAATTTCCAGGTCCCCCAGCTTCACCCCATGGCACCCAAATTGCCTTTTAAAGCCCCAGCTCCAGGAACCAAAGGCTTAGGTGAGAATAACTTGCATTAGAAATCAACCACAGCAAAGTTTCCAGCTATCTGCTGGAAGAAGAAAGCTAAGCACCCTAAAAGCCTCAGCCCTGGGAGGATTTATTTTAATTAGGCTGATACATTTACAGCATGCAGTCTTTAAAAATAAGCATTTTAAGCCGATCCCCTGATTTCAGAAAGGCTGAGCTCGGCAGCACGGGGTGGCCGTGCCTGTCTCCTCTTTTAACTGTCAAACACGGAGACGTCGCGAGGGGCTCAGGGAAAGCAGTTCCCTTCGCCGCGCTGCCCGCAAGAACCTTCTCGGTGCAGAGTCCCGAAACTCAGCCCCGGACCGCCAAAATGTCTTTCAGTTCACCTTTGAGGTAGATACATTTAGTAACTCGCCTTAATATTGATGCCCTCCATACACATCGCCGCGGAAGGACTCTCGGCCTTGGCCAGCGTAATTATATGTTCAATATTAACGGTCTTCATCCGTCAAAGCTCGCTGCCGTGTGCCCGTCCTCGTCCCGCGGGGCTGGGCGAGCACTCCACCGTCCCCAAACATCACCCGGCAGGCCTCGGCAATCCTTCTGGAGAAGAAGCCAAGGGTGGTTTTGAGATCATCTTCCACCGCTGGTTTGGGGATTAGACTGAAACCCAAGAAGGTGCCAGCCCCCACCATTCAAAAAGGCTCGTTTCTCTCGACTCGTTAGCCTCCTCTTGCCTGGGGGACCAAGGAAGCACCAAGGTGGCTTCTAGTTTAGGTCAGACCAAATGAGACTGATATTGATGGCCAGAAGACCCGACCAAAGAGGATGACGCAGCTAAGGGCCTGCAGCCATATCTCAAGCGGCCTCAGGGAAAGACAAGGAGCCTTTCTTGATGTGGCATGCTGCAGGCTTGGGAGACCTGTGAGGAGCTGCAGATGGTCCCAGCCATGCAACTCCAATTTATTCTTCCCCAACACCTTCAGCCGCGTAAGACCTCGCTTGTTTTGGGACACACTTGCTAAGCCCGTGCAAGGACCGGGCAACGTGGTGGGCACAGAGAGGGGCCTAAGGGCTCTCCTTCCATCCCACTCATGAGCTCCTCACGTTGCACAGAGCTGTGTCAGTGACCTTTTCCGGGGAAGTCATGCCGTCACCATCAGCAAATCGCGGCCAGACCGGTGGCAGGAGCATCCCCTGTGCCAGCAGGACCCCAACCCACTGCAGGGGGGCCCGGACAAGCTCAGGGTGGGGGCTGCAGTCCCCGGCACAGCAGTCTCCATGGGGATGGCGAAGCGAGATTAAAAAGGTTTTTTTCTAGCTGATCCTTTATGCTATTAGGGCCTTTTCCTCTGGGTAAGCATGAAGTCTGCCTCTTTCCTGGCTGTTATTAAAAGTCAGGGCTAAAATCCCTTTGGGAGTGGGGAAGGCAGATAATCCCTGCTCTTCCTGACCTTCTTTCCCTCCTCGCTTTGCAAGGTTATTGCAACTCCTCAGGAATAGCTGCTCTACATGATATACTACTTCCTCTCCAGAAGAAGAAAAAAAAAAATATATATTTTGCACGCCAGGAACCCTTTAGCTAAGGGGGGCCCTGCTGCCCCCCAAGTGCCCCATCACCCATCCAGCCTGGGCAGTTATTCCTCAACCCTCCGTAAAGAGCAGCTACATAGTCAGTTGGAAATATATGTCTTAAACCTGCTAGAAGGGCAAAAGAGGGGAAAAAAACAAAAAATAAGGAAAAAAAAATGCCTTAAACCACCAAACTTCTATCCTATTCCTCCTCTGCAGAATAAACAGCTAAAAGCGGTTTACTCTTCTCTTCTCCAATGTTGCAGACATCTGTCCCCAAGGCTGAGAAGCTGCGTGCTGAATTCCAGCAACAGAGGGGATTTTTGCCTCCGCTTTTAAAAAGCCCCCAAACTACAGGGTTTTACACCAAGAAAGCGCTGACGCAGCCTTCGTCGCCGCAGCCCTCGTGGTTGTGGGGGATGCGGGGATGCAGGCGGAGGAGAGGAACCACGCAGGGAAGGGAGGGCTGCGGACGAACAACCTCCTGCGTCGGGATATATGCATTTAATGGCAGGTTAATCACTTCTATCGATGCTGATTTAGGGCTGGGGCTGTGGAAATCCCAGGGCTGTTGGTTGGGTTGTGCGTGGCTCCAGCTACCTCTAGTGGAATGCAGACAGAAGCGGCCGCCCTTGGCTGCGCCACTTCCACATCAAGGGCTTGATTTACTCCGAGGGGCTTGGCATCCACCTACTTGGAAGTCTTACTGCAATATTTCCCCGCGAGGAACACTTCAACCCATGGCTGTCAGCCCCAACGTAGATGTATGTGACTAAGTCTAGCAACTGTCCTGATTTTGGGTGGCCGTTCTCTTTCGGAAAGGCCAGGACTTGCTTATCCTGCGTGCGTGGGCTGGGTGCAGAAGCTCCCCGTTGTTTAAGACCTCAATGAGCTGCTCCTGACAGCCCCAGCATCTCGGGCATCCCCTCAGCAGAGGGGTCGAGGGTTTTTGCAAGACCACAAGCGGGACTGGAGACCCAGTTTTCCCAATACATGGCATGGGTGACTCCATCCCTTGAGATCTGGCAGGGCTCTGTAAGGACACCCAGTGAGGCTGGGCACAGAACGACGGGCACCTTTCTCCTCGAGTATGCTGTGCCATCACCAGCCGCTGAGACATGTTCTCAATTAGCATTGCAACCTGGATATAAATTAGAAAAAAAAAACGGTGCTTCGTGGGGGAGCCTTCACTAGCACTGTTGCAATAAGCACGCTCTCACTGTAAAGGTGAATGGTTGCAAGGAGGTGACAAAAATATCCAGGGATGAGCACAACAAGGCTTCCTCTGCTGGCAAAGTGCTTCGGTGCCATAGCTGTGCCCTGGGGAGAGGTCCCTTCTCTGGATTTTCTAGGTGTAACCCCATCGAGATCAAAACCACTTCTTGTTGCCTTCTAGCCTCAAAACCAACTGTATTTTCCACGTGCACTGAAGAGATTTGATTTTAAAAAAAAAAAAAAAAGGACAGACAATTAGGTTACTTATTCACACGAAACCAGGAGCTGGTGCTTTCCAAGAGGTCCCTCGCTTGCCTGCCCTTAATGACAGCAAAGCAGCAAGAGGAGGCAGCAGCTACAGCCCGGGCAGGGACCCAGCTCCTCGGTTCCCCAACACCACCTGGGCCAGCGCCCAGAAAAATCCGCTATAAAATAGTTTAAAGCCTTTAAACTTATGGCTATAGTCTATAAAGGAACAGAAATGTGTTTCAGTACCTCCAGCAAGCTCTGACTTCTCAACCTTGGGGTCTGCCTGGGAAAGACCTCTTGCAACAAACCTGGGGCACGCGGATGGGGAGAGCCGCAGACTGTTGCACCCAAACCAGAAATCACTTTTTCAGGTTCTTCTTTGCATTGTCACCCAAACGCGAGGGGAGGAAGCGATGCCATCTCCCCCCAGTTGCAGAAGTCCCTGAAAACAGCTGCAAAAAATGGTTAACAAGCTCTAAGTGTCAGGGATAAGTGGGGCTGATGGGAAGGATTAGACATTAATGAGACTCATCTTCCAAAGCATCCATCACTCTGCTTTCATGAGTTTCTTAATGTGGTGGGAACTCTGCCATGGCTGGATTCCTTTTATTTAAAGCAGAGATAAAAAGCTAGAGAGGTATTAATATTAATTAAGAGACAGACATTTGCAGAAACTTTCTTTACCCCGCATCACACCCAGCTCTCAGTCCCATTTCAGGGAACAACCAGATTTTTTTCTAGAAAGGACTAAATTGTTCTGCAGATTTTATGAATCTTTGTCACTTCTGCTGTGACTTTTATCCCACAGAGCAGGAAGCAAAGGCTGAACCAGACGAAAGCTGTTCACAACACAATTCTCTGTCCCGGGGCGCGTTGCAAATGTTTCCATTTTTCTTGAAATTCCCTGTGGAATTTCTGAAACGGGAAAAAAAAAATAATCCTTCCCTGATGCTGAAATAAGGTCCTAATTTTGGAAAAGCAAGAAAATAAAAATGGAGGGAAATGCTTTCAGCGTGCATATTTGCCTGGGGAAGATGCGGGGAGAGGAAGCTCCAGGCGTGGGGCAGGTGGTGCTGGCCGGAGCCCTGCAGCGGTGGTGGGGACACGGCTGGTGGGACCTCCACCCTAGGGTAGGGTACGGGCCACCAGGACACACACAAGAGGTTTCCCATCACAAGGTGGTGCTTGGCCCATTGCAGGTGACCCCATGGTCCTCGCCAGCCCCGGGAGGGTTAATTCCCAAGCCCCCAGGACACCACGGGTTTAATTGATGGGTGGCAGAGTCGCCCAGCCCTGGTCGGCAGGATTTGCTTCTCACTGCCATTTGTCTCTTTGGGTTTTTGTCAAACTTTGTCCTTGATCTGTGCAAAATGGACTGCCCAGCCAAACACTGTCTCGGGCAGCCATCGCCAGATGACAGCGAGTAAACTGATGAGTTGCGGTTGGGAATTGTTTAAATGAAACGATGCCCTGGAAGGACCCGGGCAGCCGCGCCGTACCTGTGCCCCTGCTAACAGATAGGGGTAAGTGAGAACCAGGAGATGCTGCGTCTCCAGGAGAGCACCACGAAATCTGGATCACCCCTCCTGATCTTCTGTAAAAGATGAGGGAAAGCAGAAGGCAAGTGCCGAGGTTAGAACAGGCTTTTCTGTCTGCAGGGGTCCACAGGACTGTGGGGGTGTCCGCCAAGTAACCAGGTTTGCCAAATCTGGAGGCAACCCATGCAAAATCCATTGCAGGGGAAAATGAGGCTAGAAAGCAGGCAGTAATACGGTGTCCTTCCCCTGCAAGTGTGGTCAGACAGACACCCCTGCTTGGTGTGACACCCCCCCACCCAAGAGCCACAGAGGCTGCAGGACCCCACGGGGAGCACAAACCAGCCCCGAGAGCCACGCAGTGCAGGCGGCCAAGTCAGGAATGAGGTGTCCTATAAAAGCTGCCTCATTGCTTTTTTTTTAAAAAAAAAAAAAGCTAGGGAGCTCATTAGTTAAGTGAGTTGAGGAGTTTAGGTGAAAAACCTGCTGGATGCTGTAAGGTGGAACCAGGCTCTGTTTTAAAGGGGTTGGAACAGAGTCCAAACCGGAGGAGAAGTGAAGGCTGAGCAAGGTCATGAGACAGAGGGAAACTGAGGCATGCAGGCCTGCCCCACCCTGGGCTAACCAGGGTTAGCATCCCACACCCTGCTCGCGTTCACATTTAAGGGATGAGAGAGCAGGAACGCAAACGTTGCAGGAGACCTGGCTCTTAAACGCGACGGGAAGATCCTGCCCAGACACATCCCTGGTCCTGAAGCCCCCAGCAAGGGCCAGCAGAGCCCCAGGGGATGGGGACCCCCACACAGGGAGAAGTTCCTTCAGGCTGGTGGTGGAGGTCCCCCCCTCTCCTCTGATCCCTCAGCTGGGGACCACACACCCCAGGAGTAGGCAGAGGAGTGGGAATGCACCCCCACCTCATTTTACTCTGCTGCCTTCTTGATTGCCTTAAGGCC
>NW_009607846.1:7434-7663 GCF_000690535.1 Cariama cristata
GGGGAGAAAGAAAAAGCGGGAGGAGAAAGACTTTGTAACCGTCTGGAAAATTTGTGACTGCTGAAATAATGCATGCGTGGAAGAGCTATCAAGAGCGATAAATAATAATGACCAGCTCAATAGGGTGCGACTTGACGAGTTTGCCGTGGGGGAAAGCTAGTGATATGGTCAGCGATGAAGACCAGGGCCGTGGGTCAGTGGGGGTCCCGCCGCAGCCCCCGAGGCGAGG
>NW_009607846.1:7792-10184 GCF_000690535.1 Cariama cristata
AGATGTCCCCAGCAAGTTGTGGGGTCCCCAGCTGCTGTCCCCCATCTCTTGGGGACACACCGGGGGCTGCCCGGGCACTGCGGTGCTTTGGGGATCGATTGGGACCTGGCCCCGGAGCATCCCCAAGGGTGACCGTCGCATCTTCATCCTCCCTTCCCGAAGCCAGGCCATCACCAAGGTTTGCTGCAAAATCTAGTTGTTCGACTTGGTGGAAAGCTGGAACAAATAGATAGGAGGGGGCTTCTTCCCCCCTCCCCAGCACCGCCGTCCCTGTCCCCCCCTGGGAGCCCAGGGACAGGCTGGGGGCCTCACAGCAGCTAAACTGCCTCTGTTCATCACATAACAAACCATGGACATGTTAAGATCCCAAAATTGTCAAGAATGTGAGACATTCCCAGGGAAAAAAAAAAAAAAAATCAAGGTTTCGGCAAAATTGTGACACTCACTACCTGGGATTTTTTTTCAGCTGGCTAGCAGGGAAATTGGGAAAAAGCGATCTGGGGGGGTGCTCACTATTCCTGTGCCTCTTCGGTGAGCCACACTGGAGCAGCAATGCCTGGCTTTGCCACGCGAGCCAGAGCAAACAGGAGAACACCTCCGAAGTCCTGTTTTTACCAACATCCTTCTGCAAAAAAAGGACCTGCTCTCTCTATTATTTAGAAGTTGGAGGTCTTCCCCAGGGGGAAGGGAATCCCCTCTCCTGTCTGCCCAAACCCCTTGCAGCTGCAAGCACAGACACCGTGTCTCCTTGTTCCCCGGGGTGCAGGCGAGGTGTCGGGGTCTCAGGGTGCCCAATCTCCCACGGGTGCTCAAGCTGGGGCAGTACTGGGGAGGGATCCCCTTGATTTATAGGGTGACAGTGTCTGCGTGAGAGGTAAGAACGAATCGCCCTGCCTTTCCAACCTCTTTCTTGCAGTAGCCAAAACCGGATGGCATTAATGCTTGCTGGTGGAGCGACCCATCATCCCGCTGTCTCACGGATGGGATGATGTTGCTCAAAGGGACAGCACGGGGACAAACACCCATCGTCACCCTGGCGGGTCCACCGCACCCTTCACATGGGACAGGGTGCCGTCACGGCCCCGTGGCAGAGGTGATTAATTAGCGGCACGGCAGCAGCGAACATGTGTCAGCCTCCACATCTGCCCCTCGACAGCAGGGCACCATAAGCGAGGTGTCACCGCTTTCCCGCTCACCTCCTTCCCCGAAAAAAAAATGCCAGCGGCTCCGAGAGGCGAAAACGTCGACCGGTCCCTGCCCGGCACCCTGACTCAAGGCTGGTCCTGCCACGGTGCTACGTGGGTGCCTGGAAGTGGGTCCCCGTGGGGTCAGGGGCAGCGAGCGGTGGCACCCACGTGTCCCTCCCAGTGGGTCCCTTCCGCCAAGGCAGGAGGGGAGCAGAGCCAGGTGAGCAGCAGCCATCCCACACCCCGGTTTGCAAACCTTTGGATGTCAGAGGAGTTCAGTAACACACTGGTTTCTCATGTTGCATTAGTGATTAATACAAATGTTAATAGGCTACTGGGGGGGGGGAACGACACTGGCTCCGCAAAGCCATTTGCAGCTGTTGTTAGAAGGGGTGGGATGATGAAAAGCGTTTAAACCTTTGAGCCGGTGCCCTGCAGGCAGAGGGATGCTGGCACACACGGCTCTGCCCTGGTAACCAGCAGGCACACAGACAGGGCTTTTTACCCTTAAGAAATTTTTAAGGAGCTGATGGGACAAGTCCTGTCTTTGTTACCCCCATGCGAGTTCCTTTGTGAGACGCACTGGGATCTCGTCACTCCTGGGCATACCCTGCGAAATCCCATCCTTCCCCCAGCAGATCCAGAGTGGGAACCCCCCCGGGTTAAGCATCAATCCCCAATTTCCCGAGCCAGGTCTCAGGAAGGGCTTCCCACAAGCAAGGCAGCCGCCGTTCCCTGGCTCAGCCTCCCCGTCAGGAGCCCTCCCCACCGCAGAAGCCTTCATCGCATCCCTCTCCTTCACCTGCCTATTTTCACAAAACTTGTAGGAACTTAATTATCTTTGAGACTTCTCCCCCTGTCAAACCAGGCTGCAACGGGCCAGAAACCTTCAAGAGATAATAACGGGGATGGACAGGCGGTGAGCACAGGAGCATCGTCTCCTCCGCAAGCAAGGTCAAAACCGTACCTCCCTCCCACTGAAGCCCTGGGCCAAACCCAAACGCGAGGGCAGGGTGATCCCTTCCTCCCTAACTCACCGCTCCCATAGCCACAAGTGGGAATTGGGAGGACGAAGAGGCGAGAGATGCTGGTGCCGGCCGTCAAGCAGCGGGCCAGTAATAACCTCATTATGAGGCTGGAGATGCCGGGGAGAGGCAGGGGGGGCAGATGCCGTCCTTCTGCCGCCCGCGTGCCACTGGCAGCTT
>NW_009607846.1:10292-30838 GCF_000690535.1 Cariama cristata
TGGGGGGGTACCGGCAAACACCGGCTTCTGCATTGCTCCCCACCACGTCCTCTTGGTCTCCGCTGCAGGGCAGAGATGCTTTCCCCAGGGCTGGGTTGGGGCACGGCTGGTCCATATCGCCTCTCCCAGGTTGCAGATGGGCGGCTGCACTCGCCAGCTGCCTGGCCGAGGCAACTCCGCTGCATCCCGGTGTGCGATCTCTCTGCTGGGAGGGCAAGCTGGAAGCAGGAAAGCTCTTGCAGCTCTATGCGATGCAACAGCCTTGGTGGTCCTTGCAGGGCCAAGATGCTCAAAGCAGCCGGTCAGCTTTCACCCAACGTAAGGCAGCCAGGCCCATGCCCTAGGATGAGGGGACAACCCACGGTGAGACAGCCTGGTACTGTGCTTTGGGTGCCCAGGGTGTTGAGCACAATAAGTTACCTTAAGGACCAAGGGTGCTCTTGGCCAGTCCCAACCCCTACCACATGCAGGATGCCTTCCCTGCCAGAGCGAGGCAGAGACATCCTCCAGCAACAGCAGCCAGAGCTCTGGGACACAGCCTGGGCAGCCCCGAAGGCAGGAGAGGGACAAAAAAAAGAGACGTGAGGCCAGGCCAGGAGTCACCAACAAGGACCAAGAACAGAAAGGGTGAGCACAGGCAGAGGGAAAGGGATGTCAGGCTGGCTGGTCATTTCCTCCTAGATCCCATCTCTAGGAAAAGGGGCTCCTACACACCACCCCAGTGTCCCATGCACCTGCTGTCTTTCCAGGGTGAGACACATCTCCTGGGGACACAAGCCTGTGCTTTCCACAAGAATAAAGCAAAGTACAAGCCCCTGCACTTGTCCATCATGAGCAATCCTTCCAGGCTGGATGGATATTCCCAGCCTGTGATGTGTTATCCAACAGTATTGCAACAGTACAGCCCTCTCTTGAGAGCAAGGGTTCCCCTCATTTATTACCCAAGTATCACATTGCTTAAGCATCTCCAGGAGCCCAGATCTGGCAAGGACATCACCAGTTGCAGTGGTTTCTGCTCCCCCCCTTCCTATGGGGTCCCAACACCATGGTGTGACCCACCGCAGCTGTTCTGCCAAGGTGATAGTGCAAGACCCCCAGACCCACACGCCATGAGAATGAGAACCTGCAGAAAGCATGGATGTTCTGCCCAAGCCTAAGCACCCCATGGTGCTTCTTCACTGCCACTGAGGACTTGCTCTGGTGATTTGAATGAAGAGTGCTGAGCAACCCCTGGGCAGGAGAGTGATGGTGTAGCCGTGTCACCATGGGAAGAGATGATTCCATATATTCCTCTTATCCAAGTGCTCAGGCTTTGGTGATGTCATCTTTGGTCTTGGCTACCTAGCACCGCCTGGATCAGAAGCACCATAATATTGAATTAAGGTGTTAAAGGAAGGATGGGGGGAACCCCTCCACAGCTGTGCACTCTGATGGCCTTCCCACCTTCTCCTGTGTCCAGCTTCTTTCTAACCACAACAATTTCTCCCTCTCCATGGGGGATTTGTGTGCCACTCCCTCTGCAGGGACCCACACAGCCCAACACAGCTTCTTCAGGCTCCCGCATCCCTCCTGGCCAAGCTGGGAGCTGGCCCTGCTTTCGCTACAACCACCATGGTGGCCACAGCACCAAGAGCAGTGGCCCAAAACAGGCATCCTTAAGCTAATGTTTGCCTAAAGCAGCATCCAAACTCACCATGGGTGAGCCCTCCCAGTTGTCCTACAGCAAACTGGGACACCTCTGCACTGAAACTACAGAAGTCCCAACAGCAGCCATCTGCCAAGTTGTGGCTATTCACATCAGGGGAGAACCTGGCCATGGAAATGGGATTTTTTTATTTTTTTTTTTGACTAACATTATCATGCACTTGCACAAAGCCAGAGAGCCTTTTTTGGAGGAGTAGCACAAATGCCCCTGGGATGCCCTCCAATTCCCTCACATCCAACCCACAAATACGGCACAGTCCTGCCAGCCCCTCACCTCCCACCAGTCACCGCAGAGATGCCCCAACCACCAGCAGAGCTGAGAAAACACCTCCGCCCCAGAAACACCGTTTTTATTGAGGTCCTCAACCCCACAGAGAGGAGGACAAACGAGGGGCAGCAAGCCCTGGCTCAGTCCAAGGGCCAGCGTCCCAAACAAGCAGTGTTTCCACGCTAATTGGGGGCAAAACAGGGCTTTTTTTTTAATTTCTTTTGTCCACTCGGGCTGTGATGCAAGGGAAGGAGCTTTAAAGGCATGCAGTACCTGTGCAAAGCAGAGGGGGTAGGGGGGTGTGTGCAAGCGTACAGAGCTATTAATTAAAATTGCTCAGTCAGATGCTATAGAGAGATTAGTTGTCACATTGTGTTAATGGCAAGCTTGGCAATGCCGCAAGAAGGGGCAGGACTGCCCGCCGTCCCCTCAGCTGTTCAAGTGCCACGTTTATACCCAGCCAGAATGACTAATTGGCAGGTTTTGTCGAACAGAAGCCCCCTTGTTATTGGGAAGAGATCAGTGCCTTAATGAAGGAGAGGGAGGAACGGGGACACACGGGTACCGAGTTGCCACAGCCACCTCTGAGGCAGAGGTCCCATGGGGAGGGACAGCTGCGGTCCCATCCTGATGGCAAAGGGGAAATGGGAAGCTGGAAAAGCCCAGGGCCATGGGATGGCTCAGCACCAGGTTCTACACCAGAGCTGCAAACCTGGGTTGTCCCCAGAGCTGGGGCCCATTGAAGAGCTGGAAATGTCTCGCTGGACACCCCAACCACAGGGGAAGAGCACAGGGTAGGACCCCCCAGCTCTGCAGTTCACCTTCCTCAGCACAGAGGAAGAGACTCTCTCCTTGGTTTTGTTCCCTGCTTCCCTTCTCTCGCTACAAAGAGGAAGAGAGCACAGAAAAAGGTTTGGAGAAGTTCCTAAACGGCAGCTCCAGGAGAGCATTGCAGCCTTCATCACGAGAAGATACCCAGCGCAGGCTGGGCAAGCACAGAGCCCACCCTGCCTTGCATCACAGAATGGGGTAAGAGACCCCCAGCACCTGCTCTAGCTGCCAGTTCTCCTCTTCCTCCCCATTGCGGTCCCTTTCCAAATTTCCATGACCAAAATTAACTCCTCTTTGACAGAAGAGCTCCTAACCCAGGCCCCCTGTCCCCTTCCCACCGGCTACAGACAAGTACTGAGCTCCATGCCTGGGCATGTTGTGTGTACAGCAAAGCTGTCATTTCTTCATAGCAGCTAGTCTAAAGCTAAACTTGACATGAATTGAACTTAAAACCACAGCTGGGTGGAGTCATTTCAGCCCAAATCTGAGCTCTGTGCTGCCGTACCTGTTTATTGCTACCCAGCTAGGCTCTCTCGAAGTTGGCTCAATTTATATCTACCCTCCAGCCATCAGGAACCTCAGCTGCAACCACAACCGCAACCTGATCATTTCACCCAGCCTCCAAGCTGTCCATGTAGGAAGATGAGGCAGAGAGGTCACCATCAACACCATTTGCTCCCTGAGGCCTGGGGGCCAGATTTGGGTAGGGTGATACAGTAGCTAGAGACGCAAAAATGCCCACAGCACTGGTGTCATTCACACCTTCAAACAGCCTGGTCCTAAACAATTTTTAGAACATCACTGCATAACGCCTATACGCTGTCCTGCAAGTCACCTCCCTCAGCCCCAGGGTCTACTTGCAGATGGCAAATCAACCCAGCGTGTTATTCCTTAGCACTGCTCCAAGACAGTTCACAACAGAACACGTACCTTCTCCATGTACTTCCCCTTACTGCTAATTTCCTGCTATTTTACTTTTTTCTAACTTTACCACTTCACAAGTCCTTATTAAGCAAGTTTCTGCAAGTTACTCATTGCCCATCAGCAGAGACAGTAAGGGAATGTGTCCTGAAGACTTTGCTTCCTTTGCAACTCAGACTTCTGCAAACTTAATCTTTTGTTCCCAAGATGTCATACTGACCTGACTGGACCCAAGCAAGGAAAGCATTGCATTGGGCTAGAAAAAACAGTGCTGGACCCAAACTTTTCTTTCATTCTCTGCTTTTGACCACTTTAAGTCATGCACTGCCATCTCCTGTGCAGCAGTTACCTTTCACAGAAGACACTTTGTTCATGTATTTGAGGCCAAGATCTAATCACTGAATGTAATAGGGCAAGATGAGTGATAGATTGACACAATTAATTTCCATGTTCCCACTAGTAACATTTATTTCAGGGCATTCAGTCTTTACAAGTCACTGAATGCAAGGGAAAACTTGGCTCTGATCTTTTCAGTAAAGGTCAAAAGGGTGCTCAGATCTTCATATGGGAGCTCAGCTGTTCAAATGCCCTTCAGGGTTTTGAAGTCTGCCCCACTCATGAACCTAAGAATTGCCTTCGATTGCATTTGCGGAGGAAGGACCCACTGAGAGACAATGCGGACACATCTGTGATACTACTTGAACACTCCAAACTTTCCTGAACCTGCCCACCTAGAGACCACATGTAGAGGGTTGAGTTCCACTGGCTATTGATCTTCTAAAGACTGGTTCTAATGCTCAGTCCTTTTCCATCTTGATCTAACCAGGGGCTGATGGTGGCCAACCCTCTGATTTGTTCCTGCTGTAATAACCCCTACACTGCACCACCAGCTCTCACTAGCAGGATGTCCATCTACCCTTACCATCCCAATCCAACTGGAAGGACACAGGTCCCATGAGAGCAGTGATGAACAATCAGTAGTGGATGCATGGGAGACAGGTCCCACCTGGCCTTTTCACTGCTGGAAGATGCTCAGAAATGAACCAGTCAGGAGTCGTCTATTCTAGCCCTGCTTATGTTTGTTGACACAACATTGGTTGTGTCCTGGCTTATGTTTTGGGGCTTCCAGTTTGGGATCTGGCCTGATTTTTCTCCAGGAAGAGAAATCTAGAGTCATGTGATGTTCAAAGACAGGGTGGGAAGTGTAAAATGCTTTTAAAGCAGCCAAGCAGACCAGTTTCATGGTTCACGTGAGGTAAGTATATCCCAGTTTCAAAGAAACTGAGGACAGAGAAGCAACTAAAGTCTGCACAGTCCACAGCCTCAGCCCCTCTGAGGGGAAGTCTGTCTGATCACAGAATCATCAGGATTGGAAAGGACCTCTGGAGATCATCTCATCCAACCCCTCTGCCAAATCAGGTTCACCTAGACCAGGTTGCACAGGATCACATCCAGGTGGGTTTTGAACATCTCCAGAGAAGGAGACCCTACAACTTCTCTGGGCAGCCTGTGCCAGCACTCTGCCACCCTCAAGGTACAGAAATTCTTCCTCATATTCAGATGGAGCTTCCTGAGTTTCAGTTTGTGCCTGTTGCCCCTTAACCTGTTGCTGGGCGCCACTTAAAAGAATCTGGCCCCATCCCCTTGACACCCGCCCTTAAGGTATTTATAGGCATTGACAGGATCCCCTCTCAGCCTTCTCTTCTCCAGGCTGAACAGACCCAGTTCCCTCAGCCTTTCCTCATCAGGGAGACACTCCAGTCCCATCATCATTGTTGCCCTCCACTGGACTCTCTCCAGTAGTTCCTTGTCTTTCTTGAACTGGGGAGCCCAGAACTGGACCCAGCACTCCAGATGCAACCGCACCAGGGCAGAGTAGAGGAGGAGGAGAACATCCCTTGACCTGCTGGCCACTCTCTTCCTCACGCACCCCAAGACACCATTGGCCTTCTTGGCCATGAGGGCACATTGCTGGCTCGTGGGCAACTTGTCCACTGGGACTGCCAGGTCCTTCTCCTCCAGGCTGCTCTCCATCAGGTCAAGCCCCAGCCTGTACTGGTGCATAGGGTTATTCCTCCCAAGGCGCCGGACTTTGCATTTGCTTTTATTAAACTTCATGAGGTTCCTGTCAGCCTGCTTGTCTAACCTGTGGAGGTCCCTCTAAATGGCAGCATGATCCTCTGGCATATCAGCCCCTCATCCCCTCCTGTCAGTTTTGTATCAGCAAACCTGCTGAGGGGACACTCTGTCCCCTCATCCAGGTCGTTGATAAGTTAAACAAGACCGGATCCAGAACTGACCCCTGGGGAACACCACCAGCCAGACCTCCAAGCAGACTCTGCGCCACTGATCACAACCCTCCGAGCTTTGCCATTCCACCAGTTCTCAATCCACTTCCCTGCCCACTCATCCAACCCACACTTCCTGACCTTACCTACGAGGATGTAATGGGAGACAGTGTCAAAAGCCTTGCTGAAGTCAAGGTAGACAACATCCTCCGCTCTCCCCTCATCTACCCCAGCCAGTCACGCCATCATAGAAAGCTCTCAGATTGGTGAAGAACTTCCCCTTGGTGAATCCATGTTGACTACTCCTGATAACCTTCTTTTCCTCCACGTGTTTAGAGATGACATCCAGAATGAGCTGTTCCATCCGTTTTCCAGGGATGGAGCTGAGGCTGACTGGCCTGGATTTTCCTGGATCCTACTTCTTGCCCTTTTTGAAGACTGGAGTGACACTGGCTTTCCCCCAGTCCTCAGGCATTTCTCCTGTTCTCCATGACCCTTCAAAGATGGAGAGTGGCTCAGCAATAACATCTGCCGGCTCCCTCAGCACTCATGGGTGCATCCTGTGGGGGCCCATGGATTTGTGGGTATCCAGTTTGCTTAAATGATCTCTAACCTGATCCTCCTCAATCAAGGGAAAGTCTTCCTCTCTCCAGGCTTCCTCTCTTATTTCCAGGATCTGGGATTCCTGAGGGCCTGCCCTAGCTGTAAAGACTGAACCAAAGGCAGCATTCAGTAACTCCACTTTCTCTGTATCCTCTGTCACCAGGGTACCCACCTCATTCAACAGCAGGCCTACATTTTCCCAGCCTTCCTTTTGCTGTTCAAGTATTCGTAGAAGCCCTTCTTGTTGTCTTTGACAGCCCTTGTCAAGATTTAATTCCAAGTGGGCCTTCACCTTCCTCATCACATCCCTGCACACTCTGACAACATTCCTATATTCCTCCCCACGCACAGTCTGTGACCTGTATTTCTCCAGCCCTCCTCTCCATGAGCCCAGCAAGGAGACTTATTAGGAGAACCCCAATCCCAAACACACAACCCACCACCATCTCCTTTCCCAAACCCTTATTTTCTCAGAGCCCCACTGCCCTCTTAGCCTGTTGAGTGTGTACCTTATTTGTAGCCATTTTCCCACATCTCATTTTTTATACAAATCCATCAGATACCGCTTTTGAGACAGAACAGTTTCTCAAAGATGCATTTTCTTCTTAGTATGGACATGCATGCAGAAGTTCTCCCTTCACCACACTTTTTTTGAAAGCAAGGAACCCAAGCAGGGAAAACAGAGTGCTTTTGACACTCAAGCAGGTTGAATCCAGTAACAAATGGAAAAGCAGATTATTTTCCAATCCAGCCCGGATCCCTTCAGGGGGGATCACCAATCGGTTGGCCAAGGATGCTCCCTGACTCCATAGGCCCCCATGCAACCATCCCTAAGGATGGTCCGTATACCCCCTAGACCTTTCCCTGTCCCCATCCTTTCCTCTCCACCCCTTCTCTGTGCCCTGCTGTTGAACAATGCCCGTCCTAAGAAAACCACCCCACAAGCAGGTGAGCGACCGCAACAAAGCAGCCCTGCTATGCACGGCATCCCCGCTCGCGAGCCAAGCCGGGAGATTCACCTGTGCGGCCCAGACAGTGAAGAATTGTTTGGAGCAAAACACTGTGCAATCAAGTGGAGATAGCAGAGGCAATGGGGTCAGGCAGGCTGCCTGGGGCATCTTTCATCTCCGACTTCGGGAGGTGGGGTGTAAAGTGTGTCCTGGCCAGGCCCAAGGCAGGCTCAAAGGCAGCCTTGTTCTGCCAGCTATCTGCCATCTCTCTGATGTCACACGTTTCATTTGGGCAGCTGACTTCAAAGGCCCCCTTCTCATGCTCCCCCTCCCTCCCCTCGCCCCTTTCTCTCTTCTGGGTTTGCATTTTGCTATTGGAGGGATCATAGCCCAGCTTTCCAAAAAGCATTTTGCTATACAATAAAAGAAATGTCAAAGATGCTTAATGAGCAGCTGCCCATGTCAACCTGGTTCAAGCAGGGCACGGCTGGGACAGCCACCAGGAAACCAAAGTCTCTCACTCTCCTTCCCTCTCATGCTCAAGCTCTCTACAAGCAACAGTAAGTCTGGGCCTATCCTGGCTCCCCCAGATCCTCCATTGACAAGGGGCTCCCCCGTGGAGGTGGGTCCACCGTACATTTGCTACAGGAACCTCTGTGCCCCAGCTCCTGCCAGCCAAATGTGCAGCCCCAAGCAGAGGTCCACCTTTGCTTAGAGTTTCTAGGGAAACCGTAAAATCCCCCTTGAACCATATCAAACACCACCTTGGCATACCCATGGCAGCAGGGTACACAGCATCCACCTCCACAGCACTTGCTGGGTGCCTTGAGGCACGTCCTGCAGGCGGGAGGCCAAAATACCAGCCATGATGTGTTGGTCATGCCAAGACAAGACATCTTGCTCAGCTGCAGCCTCTTGTTGAACAGCTGTATCTCTGCCAAGCTACACAAACTAGTCCAACGCCGTACAAGAGAAAGATGGCATTTCAAAAGGCTAATAAGACTCTGGATGCAAGTTGCCTACTGGGAGAACGTGCATCCCAGTAAGTAAAACCTCAAGAGCACGACTTGTTCGGATACAGTCAGAAAGACTCTGGTCAAAAAACATTTCCAGTTATTGTCCTAAGCACGCAAAAACTCATGTGCCCTCAATTAAGTACTAGGTGACTTCTGGGTTTTCAGTCTAGGGAGTTTGGCAAAGGCAGTTTCAAGCTTTTCCCTACACCTGGAAGCTATCCAGTGTAGCAAATATCTTCCTGCACATACCTCACCTTCCAGAAGCTGGGGATTTAGAAGGTTAAAAAAAAGTTGTGGGAGGAAAGGAGTGAGAGGTGTGCTGGTACCCAGCAGGGGCCCAGGGATCCTGGAGAGAAGCCGTTTGAGTGGCACCACCATACAGATACCCACACCAGCACACCCACTGCCACGCACCAGTCCCTTCACATGGCAGCCACCTCACCACAAGGACATTTGACAGCTACGCCTTGGCTCACCTCGACGCTGATGTTATTTCAGTTTTGGTGACAGTAGTAGGAAAAGTTGCATCAAAATTCAAATAAAGATGCAAAATTCAGTATAAGGAAGAAAAATCACATCTACTCCAGACCCACCAACCTGCTGACCCTTACAGGGTGCCTGGACCGCAGGCCATGACTTCTCTAGATCAAACCAAGCCTGCCTGAAGGGCAGCCAACAACTTGTCTCACTTGAGTGATGCTCTGATCCTAGACATCCAACTGCACAGGCAGCAGCCCCTGAGGGTCCCCTCCCCAAGTCACCTGGGTTTCTGCTCACACCCCAACACCCTCCCCTGGAGAGGCAGGAGCCAAGATCTGCTGCTGCCCCTGCTCTGCCTGAAGCCTGCTGGGGGATCTCCAGCCCCAAGCCCCCGCCGAGCAGCACGTCACCCCATGGGGAGAAGGGATGCAATCTGCATCAAGGAAGTCGTTTTGAGGCCTTGGGGAACATAATTTCAGAAATCCCTAGAGGTCATTTCTTAATGCTGACAGCTCAGAGAGAGGAGGACCTACCCCAAACACCAGCCGCAAAAGCAGCAGCCTTCGCTCCCCGACCCAAGCATCCACAGGAGGATTTAAGGGACTCGCAGAACTTACTGGCAGGTATTAAAAGTTCACTGGGGCTGTAATAGCAATCTGTCAGCCTGCTGCTAATCCATCTTGACAGAAACTTTATAAGAAGCTGAAGCGTGTTAAATAGTTCTGGAGTTTAAGCAGAGCAAATCCAAGGAGGGTGGTTTAAAGCAAAGGCTGTTTTCCTTGGACCTCTGACCAAAAGCCCAAGGGCCAGCTCGAGGTTTGACGCTGTAAATGGCTTTTCTCCTGGAGGAGAAAAAGAGAGACACCTTTAAAACCACTGTCACCCAGATGACACCGAGCAACACCCTGGGCACCCACCGGGCTGTGCCGCGGGCAGCTGGTGCACGGGCAGCGATGCACAATAGCAGCTCTGTGCGCTCGCCCAGCCACCCGCACCCCGGGAGGTGGGGGACAGCACTTGGGAGGGGTGCTCACAGGGACCATCTGATGCACCTGCGCTCACCTTGGAGTCAAGAATGCAAATAATTCACATCTGCAAATCCTGGGAAACCCATTAGTGCTGAAACTGGATCCCTTGACCCCGCAAGGGAAGTTTGCCCAGGTCCGTGCATCGCCGCGGTTTTGAGGATGGTTTTATCGGTTGGTTATCACAGAGTCCTCAGTCTGGGCAGCGTCATGCAGGTGGTGTGTCGAGAGTGGTATTTTGTGTCCTCCAATCCATGGATGTTAACAGACAGGACAACCAGGTGCTCCCTCCTGGGAAAAGCAGCTCAGAGGGTCTCTCCCAGGACAGCCAGTCTGCTACGAGTGGCACACCAGTTACCCACCAGTATGCAGCACACCAAAAGCACAGCTCAGAATAATAGGACTGCAACCTGCCCAGCACTGAAGGACAGCTTCCCATCACTCTGACCAAGGTGAGACTTGTAGGTGCACTGTAGATTTTATTAGGGATCAGCAGCTGGCATGCCATGTCCAGTGGGTTCCCGCACCGGCAGGATTGCAAACACATCACAGAAGCAAGTTTGCATGTGTTGGCACTGCTCTGAATATTCCCCGCAGTTGGTTTGCTCTGGAGCAGATGGCAAAGTTTCATCACCATCTCTGTATTTCACCGCTCTATTTTCCATGGACCTCCCAAGCCTTTTGCCTTCTAGCTAAAGGTCCCGCTCCCTCACTTGAAGCACCCCACGCAACAGAAAGCCCCATCAGGAACACAGTTATCATTAGAGTGACCCAAGATATCTAACACAGAAGGAAGCTTGCATATTGTTAAGTTCTCAGCAAGAACCTCCAGAGGACTCTTTCAGCCTCACGTTCACTAGAGCTTGCTGCCAGAAGAGGGGTGGAGAGCAGGACCTTTAGCTAGAAAGAAGAGTAAAGGACTTTCTTTTATGCCCCTGCCCAGACACCAGCTACCTGGATCAAAAGCCAACAAATAAGAGCATATCCCTGATCCATTTTGGCCAGGTGTCCCAACAGAGGGAAAGAATGAACCCGTAGCAGTAATCCATCTCCTCATCAACTCCAGCACATCAAGGTCTCAGCTCAGCAAAACTCATGAGGTTCCTCAGGCAGAAAAACCTGTTGGCCAGAAGGACTCAGTAGCAGCCCAGCTACTGGGAAAACCGATCTCCTGTGGCTCTGGGTATCTATCCCTTTGGTGGCCAGCCATGACCCCTGCCCCACAGCTCAGCTGCAGGTATGAGATGGGTAGCAGTGCTCACCAATGCAATTCCTGAAGTCCAGCAAAGGCTGTGCTCACACTGAAGTCTCCCCTCAAAGGCAAAGAGAAGTAGCAGACAGATTTATACAACTCTTCAGCATCCTTTTATGCAAGACCCACAGAAACTTCTCTTTGAACAACTTCCCAAAAATCAGCCAAAATTAGACAACAGCCCCCAAAAATTTTTGGCAAGGAGGTGACAGGCCAGGCAATTGCATAAGCCTTGTCTGAATAGAAAAGCAAAGTAGAAACATTTGCCGAGAAAGAAAGAAGAGCCACCACCAGCCTTGCTGGGAATGCAGAGCGGGACCTGTAACAGCAGCTAAACAGGGAGTACGTGTCCTGGGTGGGGGGCCGTGGTACAGCACAGCAAACTCAACACAGCACCAAGGACGTCGGCCAGAGTGGGTAAACGCAAACCAGGAGATCCACTACAAAGCCCTTGCATGCAGGGAGCCCACTGACTTCTTCCTTAGGAAGCACCTTGAAACAATCCCGGAGGAATTCACAAACTGGCATTGCAATTTATTATTTTTTTTTTTCCAAGCCCCACTTCCCCCCCAGCACATTGTCATCATCTTCCCCAGGAGCAGAGTTGCTCCCAAGTAACCAGATACCCCCCCAGCCACAAAGCACCTTCTGTATTCGCCCCGATGCTATCGGGAGGGGCCGGCCGGGTGCACGCCGTCAGGCAGCACCTAAGCTCTGGTGGCCCAGGGCTGTGGGATGAAACAAGACTCTTCCTCCTCCTCCTCCTCCCCCGGCACACCACAGCTTTGAGGCCATCATGGGGAGGACTGAAAATGCAGCATCTCCTCTGCTTATTCATATTTCACAGGGAAACTCTTCCCTCCCAGCTCCAGCCCGGGCTAACACACTCTTCCCCAGGCACTTCTGTCAATCCCTTCGCAAAAGCCAGCATCACCACAAACATTTGTTAACTCCTCACAAGCTCCTGGCTGGAGGTGAGGTGGTCATATCAACAGCAGATTTTTATTTGGAGGAAAGGAAAAGAAAAAAATAAGCCAGTCAGGGAAACAGCTGTTAAACTGCAGGAATAATCAATTAGGAGGCAATTTCATCATCTTGAATAAGCTTGCTTGCACTTAAAAGCTTTCTGAAGGAAGTGATTAGCCTCTAATTGATGGGAGCTGTAAAGCCCAGGAAAGAGGCAAAGCAGCTCAGTTTGTACTACCATTTCTGGGGTACGGCATGGGCTATGGGTCCCACCACTGCTGCCCGACACATTGCAATGCTTTTGAGAACCTTTGGGCTCCTTCACGGGTCTCACTCCTTGCCAAGCACTCACTGACACTTTTCTTTGGATTCAGTGTCCTTTCCCCATCTCACACTCCCAGGTAACCCAGCTTGACATGGGAAAGCCACCGGTCAGACACCAACCACACTGCTCTCCCTCCCTGCCACTGCCTGCAGAAGCCTGCCCACGCTCAGCCAACTGGTGCTGAGAATTGGCTCCATTTCTCATACCCTAAATTTGAGGATCAAAAACAGGCTTTCAGATGGTTCACAGTGCCTCTCCTCAAGCTTCCTTGGTCACCCATGGTGGGGCTGCTCCTTTTGTCTTCACGTGGAAGTGACCGCTTCATATTCCCCAACCACCCTGGCCCCACCTGCAGCTAACATCCCCTTTTTCAGGCAAGCTGCTCTGCCACATTTGCTACAGTCCTTTAACCACTGTGTCCTGCCTGAGCTTCTCACCCTGTCTCCAGCTCTCCCACCCCAGCCTTTGCTGAAGAGCTCCTTGCAAGGCAGTCTTCGCCCCGGGATGAGGCTTCACATGCTCCAGCCCCCAGGTCTTCTGCTGGCAGCGCTGGGATGTCACCGCTCCTTCCTCACCCCTCCGCCTACTCCAGGAGGAAACAGAGCAGCCAACAGTCAGTTATAGCTTCTGGCAGGCTCCAACTAATCCTTTTGGAAGAGTTTCCCCGATCTTCTCTTCCCAAGCTCCTCAGGGGGCTCTCCAGTTACTTCCCAAATACCTACATGCACTCGCCTGCAGAGCCAAACCCTCCAACCCCGGGACACCAGATCAAGGTTGTCAGGACAACATAATCAGCCACCCAAGCCACAGGCGTTACGCTACATCTCTAGTTCCATGATCTCATGCTATATTTTCCATACGGTCTCCGACTCTTCAGCAAACGGGTGGTTGCTCACTGTTTCCCATCTCCTCCTCACACTCTGTGCACAGCCTCAGGGCTCTGCATGCTCACATATTATTTTGAGCTTGTGTTGAACACAGACTTGTTTCCTTGCAGATGCTCTTGGGAAAGCACAGAGAAGCCCAAGGCTCCATGGATACCTCCCTTCACAACCCCTCCTCTCCAAAGCAGATATTATTGCATCCGTACTGCAAGGAACAGAAGCAAGAGGAAAGCCAGAGTTGCTGGGGGCCAGCCAGCTTCAGAGCGCTGATCTGAGATACCAAAACTCAGCTCTCCAGAGCACTAATCCTGTCTGGGCTCTCCAAGAGTCCAAAATAAGATTGGTCAGAAAAGCGTCATTAGCTCTTCAACCCACTTGAAGCCACCAAGTTGCTAGGGACCCTAAGGCACTGCTTGCTGGGGTTCACCACCAGCTCCCCATCTCTATGCCACAGGGTCTGCCTGCCTCCTGCCACGGATTGACTCTGCCCTGAGACCGTGATTCAATCCACCAAGCATCCCTCTGAATGAGCTCCCTGTTCTCAGGGTCAGAGAAATCTGATCTCCCCTCTGAAGCAGCAGCTCCAAGGGCCGGAGGCGGTGGGAATCTGCTGTTCTTCACCAAAAGTGCTGTTGGTATTTGATCACTTGGAGTGTTTTGACATGGTTTGCAGTTGGATACGCTCATCCTCAGCCCATGAGCCTATACATGTCAACCAGGCAAACACGTGTCAGCCTCCACATCAGTGTCTAGGAGGTCTACAGCTGACAAGATAACCTTTTCATGACCAACACATCGCCACTCAGAGGAACAGAGACAAGAATTTGGTCTGATCTCCATCAAGATAAGAAGCTATTATTCACCCTTTTGCACCTGAAGAGCTTCTAACCGTTTTCCTGCTTTTCCATTGCAAATCTTTACCATTTCACAAAGCTTTTTTTAAAAACAAACTTTCCATGAGGACAATGAGCAGTGGAAGAAAAGACTTAGCAAATGCAAGTCATACATTTGGACAGCTGGTGTTACCTGGGATCTCGCTCAGACCTACCGTAAGGTCAAGGCACTCATCCGCAGTGGTTTGAGCCCTATCGTGTGTCACAAGACAAGCATTTTCTAATGATGGGTGACATCTTGTGCCCAGAACAGCATCAGTGTAGATATCAGACATCTGGCAAATGATTTCATTCTGGAAGGTGACAGAAGCAACCAAAGCTTTGGTCTTTACCCACCAGAAAAGCAGCATTTGCTACCTCCCATGTCCAGTTCCAGGGAAAGACCCTGCCCATGGCTTCCCTGGGGTTCGTGACCTTTCCATCTCAGAGATGCAGAAAGATGACCCACTAACATGGGTACATAAGAAAGTCTCCTGTGAGCTCTTTTTGCGTATAAGTGCAAGCTCACATCACAGAAGAAAGCAGCCCCCAGCCTGCAAACCCCCTGTGCAGCAAGGGGCTGGGGAGGTGGCTCTGCACTGGGGTTCCCACATGGAGCTCCTCACGGCACCGAGCTCTTCTTCCTTTGCTAGGAAGCTGTCTGCTCTGGGGTCTCTGTGCCCACATCTCAGCTGACAGGAGCCAGCACAGCTCCCCTGACTTCAGTTACATGCCAAGCCAGGCCATTTTGAGCAAGGCAAGGATCCAGCCCTTCAATTGGAGGTGGTTTTTCCTAGGCAGCACCTGCTACCAAGGTGACATGCTCCCAGGAAGGTTCCTTGCTCCAGCTCCTTTGTCTGCACACTACAAGTCTCCCACAAATACCTAAAAATACCATCAAGATTTAAATCTCCAAATGTAAACCTAGCCAGTATTGGCCAACATAATTTTGAGTTTCACTCCAGTCTGCATCTGCCACAAGCTCCTGTACCATCCTTTCACAAAGAGAAAGTTAATTAACATAATATCACTCAGAGCTAGCTCGTTCTTGGCTATCAGTATCATCTAATCAGTGTCCTCAACCAAAAAGTAATCTCTGACTTGATCTTTCCTTGGCCACCGAGCAGTGCCTGAACAGAGGAGTCTTTGTTTTGAGTCACTAGAGACACGAAGGTCAGCTCCCAACCTTTTCCTGGCATTGCCCTTGCCTTGAAGAGCAAGGCAGAGCTTGGTTTTGTGTCAGACCTTGTTCTTTTCTTCCTGGCTTTGACAAGAAGATACCATTTGTCCTAGGGAGTTGCTCCCCAGGCCAAGAGTGGGGTCAGACATGGAGCACAATACAGCAAAGCAGCACCATCAAAGTACATCCCGGGCGGCCAGTCCTGAACATAGCAAACCCACCACACACCCAGGGACATCCAACAACCCACCCAGCCTGACAAGAAGTCATCTACCATGCAGGGACTCCATCACCTGCAGAAAATAAGGCCCAGCCGGTTTTGTTTTGGCAGGATCCATTCACACCCTGAAATAAGGCACAACAGAATATGAAATCCAGATGACAGGAGGACCTGCACCTGCTACTGCATCGCACAATTGCAAGGTGGACTTCTGTTCAGGTTGTGTCAAGCAGACAGGCTAACTTGCAGAATGAGGACAGGTTTAAGATCATGAATTCTGCTGATTTTACTAGGCAAAGATCTGCCCCCTTCCACAATATTGATCCTTCCCCAAAATTATATATTATATATAACAATTCTGTACATATATGCACACCTACTTTGAGATACTGCTATTATAGCATGTCATTACATTTTTGCAAGATCTTAAAAGTAGGCAACCAGTCTGTCTGACATGGGTTTTATTTTGGGGAAGCAATTTGGTAAGTGTAAACTGATAGTTAGGCTGATGGACAGCCAGATTGATGTAGGTGAACATTTTTTCAAACAGGAGATAGCTGTGGGTGGGGAAGACAAACCTTTTATCTTTAAAAGATTTTAAAAACCCACACTTTAAACATGATATTTTAAGAAGCATCCAAGTGAGGGGAATTTTTAAGGCAATTTTAATAACTGTTAATGAAAACAACCATTTTTCTATTGCAAGCCTGGGTGGTATTAACCCAGCCACTACCTACAGCTGGAGCCTCCAAATCTGATTCATACCTGCTTCAAGGGTCACAGCAGCTCCTCCACATCACATATACTCCACCTCCCCCAGACCTGCCCCCTTTCCACAAGCAAACCACATCTCCACCTCCAGCCCCTGGTGCCCACCAGCCCTGATCCTCTCTCCTGCACTAGCACCAGCCAGCATTTCTCCAAGATCTCCAAGCCCAGTGATAAAGAAGTCTCAAGCCATAATTTCCCCAACCTGCCCATGCCAGGACAGGTCCAACCCTTTTCCCTGCTGCTGTGGAGCCCTCCTGTGCCAAAATCCTAAACTAAAAGATAGGACTTTGCCTTTCCACCTCATCCACCCAGAAGTTGGATTTGGAGACAACCAGCTAAAAAATTATGCTTTGCCAACATTAAAAAATACTAGCACTTACAACAGATATCAACCCTTGTGCTTGCCAACAGTAAAGTACACACAGATACCACAGCTTCTACAAAGAAATTCCTCAACACACAATTCTCTTAGGAAGAACAAGGGCTTTAGAAACACAGCCAAATTTGCACACAAGCACATACCCCGCTGTCCTTCACGAGATCATCTCAAATGAGGCCAGGCAGCTTCCTAGGGCACATCTTCCCACCTCCTCCCAAACCTAGGCAAGCTGTGAATCCTGCTTTTATAGGGTTTTACCCTCCCTCCTGCAACACCTTCACCTGGTGACTCACTAATTACATCCCAAATTATCAAACAGGCACAGATGAGATTACTTCTACTGGAAGAGAAGACCTTGCAGCTCAAGACAGCTTATTTAATTCTCCAGTTAACGTCTTCTCCTACATGTTAGACATTTCTCTAGCCTTCTTTCTCTGCTTTTTCAGCTCATGTTTGAGGCAACAGAGGCCAGATAAGGGCTCAAGGATGTTTTGTGTTCAAAATGTTATTGTGGTGAGAAAATAGAGCCTGTGAAGTGATTAAAAGTTTTGAGGAGCAAGGGGAAACATTCAGCCGCGGGACGACCAAGAACACAGTCCCGACCAGTTTGGGTCAGGCAGGCTGCCCAGCACCCCGTCCCAAGACATGATTGACTGACTGGAACAAACTGGACACTGCTGGGCTGGGGCTGTTGGGGGGTTTTGCAGCAGTTACCGTTCATGGGGCCAGGGGCCGTGATCTTCTGCCCTGTAACAGAGCAAAACCCCAAACGAACCCAAGAAGTCCAGGCTGTTCCTAGGAAACTGCAACTTGCGAAATAAAAATAATTCATTTTCTTCACACAGTTACACCATTTTAGAATATTTTTTTCTGCAGGTTGGACTTGGCAAATATTTTATAGCACAGGAACAGTGGAGCAGTGATTAATGAAGGGCAGGAAGGAGAACACCTTGTTTGGAACATCTCAGCCAATGAGTTGTGGATCCCCACCCCCAGTTTGGTGGCATCAGCACATATTTGTGGAACCTCTCCATGTCAGGGAGCTGCAATGAGAGCAACTCCTGTTAGGAAATACCCATCCACACCTTTTAGGCAGTCCTAACATGGAGCTGCCCATGGCCCTGCCATGGAGGGTTGGGTTTCATGGTGAAGTGAAAGTCCATGTGGGAGCACTTAGGGGGTAACCTGTCCTCCAGAAATTCTTTCCCACTTCTGCAGTCCCCCTGCCCTGGAGAAGGATGAGTGCCTCCCAGCCATGCTCTGCTCATTGAGCCGAGACCGTAACCAGGGATGTGAAGGTACCAACAAGGTCTGCAGGGTGTTTTAAGCCAAGAGCTCATACGTTCGGGAAAATGTTTTGCTAATAACCTGGCTGTCCTGGCTTCTCCAGGTCTCCAGAAACACTGTGGGCAGGACTGAACACGAACCAGATTTTTCTGGTTGTACAAACACACCAGCTCATGCAAAGAGCTGCCAAACATGCAAAACACTTCTTCTCTTTTTTCCCATCCTTTCTACAAGATCCCTCCTTGTTGTAAAGAAGGTTGTCTGGTGTCTGGCCTCCCTTTTTCTTTTGTCATTTTGGATGGGAGTCGTCTCCGCTGCCTACAGATGTCTACAAGCTGGTTGTTCACAGCTGAGCTAGTCCTGCGCAGTCCTGCTGTGCTTGGCGGAGAGCCCCAGCAAGCCCCTCACTGCCACCTCAGGTGGGAGCCAGGGATAGACGTGTCACCTTCCAGATCCACCCATCTCTGTCTGTTGCCCACGGAGGAGCCTCAAAGGCCAGTTTAGTCCCAGACCAGAGAATATTTGATATCAAAAACCCAAGGAGCAGCAGCTTCCCCTGCGGTCTCGCTATGCTCCACCCAACACCTTGCTGACTTTGATGGTTCAAACCCTTCCCTCTCCGAGTCAAGGGGACACCCCATGCAAGAAAAGACCAGGCTTGTTCGCTGTTTTTTGTTTTCAGAGATTTTTTGTCTTTTTAATTTCATCTTGGTACGCGATTTCTGACAGTGTGTCAGCATCTCCCGCCGGGTCAGCCATCTCCGGACCCCGCTACATTCAGTGTCAGATCGTACGGTGGCGATGAGCCAGTGTTTTGAGCCTCACAGTCACTTGCATGTCGTTACAGGTTGTCGCTTACATCATTTGTGAACAGCAGCACAAAAGGACACAACGCATGAAAACGAGAGTGGGGATGAGGTGAGGGTCAGCTGAAGGCTGGGCCCTAAGGAGAACTTTCCCCAGGTTCCCACGGCTCCGGCAGGGATGAACCCAACCACAGGGTGGGAAATGCAGGGCCCTTCTTCCTTTCTCCTTCGCCCAAGGGCTGGCAATACGGACTGCAGCGTTTGCCAGAGCCAGGACAGCAGTTCACCCTGGTCTAGCACCCATATTTGAGGATACAGGACAGGGTCGCTGGCGGAGGTAGGCTGGGTCCTGCCGTGGGAAGGAGAGAGGTGATGCAGAGAAGCATGGCTGAGCCCCGATGGGCTGGGATGTCCACCAGCTCCAGCAGCGTTGTCCACCTCGCACCGACCTCCTGGACAGGTCCAGCGGTGGGGACCGTGCTGTCCCCATCGATCTGCTGATGGAGGAGCAGGTCCTTGGAGCCAGCCCTGCTTTGGGTTTCAACCACACCTCAAAACCAGTGGGGCAACCTGAGAGCACCAAAAATAACCAACCCCGAAACCCAAACCTATCGCCTGAAATGAACTGATGTTCCTTCCCTGCCACTGGGCGTTTGCAACCTAAACATAACGTTTATAAAAAGTAAATTATTTCATCTTATAACTTAAGTGCATTGAGTATTTCCTTAAATATGGTTCACGCTGAAAATAAAGTTACTTTTGCTGTACAGTAAATTTCTGATAGACTTAGAAATAAACTTTGTTGATACAATCTGGCAGGTGTGGCCGTGTAGTACATCACCCACAGCCACACGGCTCTGCACACACACATGTGCGTGCCCACACACACACACACATACACACACACAGCCCCGTCCTCGGGGTCGGGGATGATGTTAGGGGTTTCTAGCTTTCTATATTCGCATGGGAACATCTATCTTAAAAGTCCCTGTGTTTAAACAGCAAGCGCTCAAGCTGGTCGAGGGAACAGAGGGAAAACCCTACAGCGAAATTTCCCCTGTGCTTCCCCAAAGCATCGTCAGCTTTTCAAATTTCAAAGCCCGGCTGATGCTGCAGGTTCTCCCCAGGAAGATCTGCAGTTTGCTCTTTCTGCCGCTCAGACTGAAGGTGGTGAGGAAGGGATACGGCACCGGGAGGCTCCTACTGGAACATCCCCCTCCCCCTGCCTTTCTCCCTGCTGAAACGAGAAATTTGGTTCCCTGTTTGAAATTTGAAAATCCACCAGCCAGCTGCAAAAACCACTCCTGTCCCTAATCCTAGGCTCCTAAGAGAAACATGAAACTATGCAACCCATAACTTAACTCGCTCCTTGGGAATCCCAAGCTACAACACATTGTTTGACAGCATCCCAGCAGTGTCTCTTCCCCCTCCCTCCCAACCCCGGGGGCTCTGCAGCCCCTCTTTTGGGGCAGTGCGGCAGCGGCGGGCGCCCCCCCCTCGGGGGCCACCCCCCCGCCG
>NW_009607846.1:30869-31325 GCF_000690535.1 Cariama cristata
GGACCAAGCCACGCTCAGGAGGTGAAGTAGGAGTTCTGCATGGAGTAGAGGTGGTCGATGGGGTTCCCCACTCGTGCCTGGAGCGGCCCCGCATCCGCTGTGGCGAGGAAGCAGTCACCCAGGTTGCTCAGTGAGGTATCATCGCTATCCAAGTCGTGGAAGAGGGGCTCAGCACCTTGGGAAGCAGGGAAGGAGCAGAAGGACTTCAGAGCCTGCTTTCTCCTCTGGCACCTTGACAGTGCCCTGTACCCCCAGCTTTTGCAGTGTAAGGATTTAGGGGTGAGGGAACCGCCATCTTCCCAGAAATGGCTGCATCCCCCACGCATGCCCCCATCACACAGGCCTCCCACCACAGCCCAGCATCTCTTTGAAGGAAAGAAGGCAAGAAGCAAGGCCCAGAGCCTTACCGTAGGGGTGCATGTGGTCTCCGGGCATCTGTGGCGGGGGGGGGCCCTG
>NW_009607846.1:31386-34144 GCF_000690535.1 Cariama cristata
GGGGTCCAGCCCCCCCTCCAGCCCCGCGCTGCCACCGCCGTTCGTCTGGGCTGGAAGATAAAAGCAAGTTGGTCAGCACAGTTGGGCTGCTGCTTTTTGGGGTGCTCAGCTCCCCTGGGAAGCCCAGAGAGGAGTGGGAAATAGGGAGCCCCAGAGCATGGGGAGAGCTGGGTGCAAGGGGGGTACCTGAGCTCAGGCGCTGTGTGTTTTGCTGATCCTGCTGCTGCTGCTGCTGCCGCCTGGCGAGCTTCTTCATCTGGGCGATAGGGAAAAAACAGGGTGAAATCATCCCCGGCCAAAGTGAGGAGGAAGGGGAGCCCCGGCACAGGGCGCTGGCAGGGGGCTGCCCCTCGTACCCACCTTTGCTCGCTGGTTCTGGAACCAGACCTGCACCACGCGAACGCTCAGCCCCGTCTCAGCTGCCAGCGTCTCCCGCACCTTGGAAAGACAGTGGCATCTCAGCCCCACTCAGCTTTTCTGGAGCACTTTAGGAGAGGACAGAGCAGCCAAGGCAAGGCTTTGCCCAACATCCAGGACATCCCTGGGGGCTGGAGCCAGCTGAGTCTGTGCCCTTCTCCCCATACCTTTCTGCAGGGCTTGGAGGAGACCTCAAATGATGCCTTGAACGCCCTCCGCTGCTGTGTGGTCAGGATCGTCCGGGGTCTCTTGGGTCGCTTGTGATCCTTCCCGTCCTCGGCACCTTTCCCTGAGGCTTGGCCCATTTTGCAGATGCTGTCCTCGTCATCACTTTTGCCTAAGGGGGATTAAAAAAGACAGCCGGTCCTTTACAGACAATGGGCACTCACATTGCTTTCCAGCATGTCCAAAATAATCTGGGGGACTTAAAACAAGGTGGTGTTGGTGGGGATCTTCTTGTGAATGAAGCTGAGGTTTGGGGCCGGCTGCCCCATTGCAGCTCAGAGAGGGGGAGAGCTGCTGTGGCTCATATTTTGGGGTCGTTCAGCCAGCAGATGTGCTTTTTGGTTCTTATTTTCCCCAACAATCTGAGCAGCTGCAATGTGAAACCCTGGGACAACTGATGTTCCCTCCATCAGGCCCAAATCCCTGCCTGTTCCACAGGGATTTCCTGCCAGGCCACAGCTGGGGACACATCTGGACAGAGACATACAAGTCACATCCACCCAAGGGGACAGCAGACATCGAGGACCACTGTGCCCCTGGGGCTGTCCCCCAGCCCAGCTGGTGACCAAGCATCTGCTCCCTCTGCCCAGACAGCCCAGGCCGGGGCAGGTCAGGGTGCAGGGTGAGCAGAGATGCTCAGAGAGGGCAACACATCCACCAAGACCTCACAAACCCATCTTGATTTGCCCCACCACGGAGGTCAACTCCATTTAGAGCACAGGCTTTTAATCACAAAGATAAGGGGCACCTTTTCGTCTATATTTCCCTCCTTCCATGGAGTTTTAAATCTCCCTGGACAGAAGCCCAGGCTGCTTCAAGCTTCACCCCTCGGGTACCGGCTGCAACGTGCTGCTCCGTTGCGTTCCCAGGCGCTGGTGTCTGCCTCCCTGCTGGTCTCTGCTGCTCGGGACCACAGGGCTTTCGGGCGGGAGCTGCTCCGGGAAAGCAGGTAGCGCTGCCCTGCCTCTTACCAGCCCTCCTCATTTACTGCATCATCACCATGTCGATGACCTCGCTTGCTCAGCCAGTGTAATGCAGGTTTGACAGCACAGGTTCTTCCCTTTCGTGAGCTGTAAAGCACTTAGACCCTTTTCCAGAAAGTTCCTCCACTGTCTATTTGGGAATCGATAACAAAGCTGAGGTGCTGGTTTGATGTAGACACAGGTCGCAAGGCTGTGCTTGGCCTAAGTCCTGTCCCAGGGCTGCCACGTCTCTGGGAGATGGGGACGCACCAGGAGGTTGTGAGCCTGGCCCAGAGGTCAGGTTGAACCCCGTGGCAAGAACTAATCATGGATCACACACATCAGAAAAGCATACATCCAACGGCAGGCTGGTTGGGAATGGGGAAAGACAGGAGCAGATCTCTGGGGCGAGGGGAGTTAATGATCCCAGTGGAGGAGCAAGGATGCTCTCAGGTACCAGTTACCTCTTCCCTCCACACAGCTGGGCTCTCTCCTGGGCTCACCAGCCAATACGGAGACCTTCCCGGTGGTGAGGGCTTAGAGGCCTGGGGCAGGGAGAGATCTTCATGCTGGTGGTCCCCAAACAGCCCAGAGCTGTGTGCTGGCCCGCAGGAGCCAGAGCCTTGCTGCTGCTGTGAGCCCCCCGCTCGCTCACGGTACATCCTCGGCATGCCCACGGCAGCAGCGGCAACGAGAAAGACAAACTGCTATTTTCTTGCATGTCCCAACACAAGGGATGCAGTAACGCAGCAGGTCCGAGAGCCCCAGGGCTGGGGACCCCCAGGGTGTGGAGTCTCTGATGGCTAATGGGGCTGAGCAGTGGGCACCGCCGCCTCCTTCTCAGGGCCAGCACAACCAGCCTCTCTGCTCTGCCAACCTGCCTGCTCTCCTGAAACCTGAAGGAGGTTAATTTTGATGGAAGGGTAGAGATTTTTATACATATTGGGAGGAGGAATGTCAAGCAATGGAGGCATTTCTGTGCCTGAACCCCTTTGCACCCCAACACGAGGTGAGTGCCCCAATCCCCTCCAGTCCAGGAGGGGCAGAGCCCGGCACGGGGGAGCCAGAGGCTCATGGACTCCATCAAGCAAATGCTGCTCAAAACCCACGCCAAGGGGGAAAACCCGCTCGGAGCAGCCCCCCTGAGCCCTCCC
>NW_009607847.1:0-239 GCF_000690535.1 Cariama cristata
CCGGAGCCTGGTTTGGTTCCCCTCGCTAATGTGTTCTGGAGAAGAAACTCTCCGTCAGCAAGCGTGCTGTGAGCCGGCACTTGTCAGCACTTGCGAGTTTTACCCGTGGGTTAAACGTGACCTGGCTTTTTTTCTCCCAAGAGAGTTGCAGGGATGCAAGTTTTTACTGACAGACTGGGCTCTGGCTGCAACAGGCAGGAACTGCGAGGCCCCAGAAGCTTTGAAAAGAAGATTTGGCA
>NW_009607847.1:313-2021 GCF_000690535.1 Cariama cristata
GTTTGTGCTTGGAAGTTTGTGCTTGGAAGTTTGTGCTTCTGATACTGGTTGCATAAAACATTTATGATGGATGGACCTGAACAAAGAGCTACACGCACCGATCCGGTCAGCTGGCGAGAATACCCTGTGCTGCATCCTCTCACCCCAGTTTGCCAACTTTCCCACCGATAAAATTGTAACGCCTTCGTTTGAAGGTGTGGTGACCCGAGGTTTTGGGTTATGATTTACTTGGCTCTGTTTTTAAAAATAACAACAAAAAAAACCTTGCCTGCCTCTCTTTTATTTTATTGACAGGTATATGGTGTGAATGTAGAATAAAAAAGCCCGCTTACTAGATTTGTAAAGACTTCATACAACTAAAATTATAGTACTGAATTAATGTCTTTTTCCCTTAAAAAAAAAAAAAAAATCAGAAGCAGAAAAATGACCTAACCTACAAATTTAAGCTTACTGTGTGGTATGGTTTTTGTGTATGTGAAACACATGCAGAAAATAAGCATTTGAACAGTTTTGGCTGATATTGTAGTTTCCTCCTCTCCTGGGGAGGGAGGAAGAGAAAGAAAAGAAAAGACAAACAAACCAAACCAGCCAACCGAACAAAAAAAAAAAACCTCTGGCAGTATTGTAGCGGGTTTCCACAAAAGACTTTTCAGCACGAACTGCGTGTGCGTGTCATCTCTTTGAAACTTCGCAGGCTTTGCCTCGTGGACCGCTGCTTTCGGCTCAGTGAGGTGGGCTATTTGGAAGCATTCAGTCCCAGCTTATTCCTTGTGCCTCTTGCAGAGCTGTGTTGTCAGAGGTAGCATTCTCAGAAGCCAGAGGAGCTGTCCTCCAGGTGGAAATAGGAAGGACATCGAGCTTCATTATGGATCCTATACTCTCCACGTATGGCTAAGAGAGCCTTCAGATGCCAAGCGCCCTGACATCTCTTCGTTCCGGGGCAGGTGAAACCAGAGAGCCTGTTTTGGTTCTGTTGTGGAAGCTGGGGCATAGTGAGGCTCCTGGAGTTGAATTATCCGTGATGTTTTTGTGCCTTGTACGTTGGTTAATTTTTAGACTCTGAGCTGTGCAACAGGCGGTGTCTCGGTAGTACACAGAGGCTTTTCCTGTAATGGGAGATTTGACTTGACGTGGGCCCCTTTTAATTCTGGCATACGCTGCTACATAACTGCACACTTAGGTAATAAATATAATTTGCTTATTTCAGTGAATTTTGAGCAAACTGTATAAATGTGAAAACATTACTTTCTTTCAGTACTGTTTGGCTGTGGGGAGTTTAATCCAAGTATTGAAAAACAGGAAAAATACTTTGCCATTCTGCTTTAGTAGCAAAGCCCCTAACAATGTAAAGAACTAGGAGAGTTCATCCCATCGAGCTCCTGGACTGGAGAGAGCAGGAGATGGAAGTTTGTGTCTGCTCCACATACACGCTGTACGGTCTGAGCCGACGAGCCATAAACCAGCTGCAATCCCAAAAATGTGTTGTGCTGCTGACTGTAAGGCTGAACTTAGGTCTGGAAGGATCTGTGAGTTTTCATACTTGTTTCTTTATACCTGTTGCATTTTATACTCTCCCTTTATGTTTCTAAGAACTAGTTGTTCTCCAAAAACTTTAAGCTAGTGAAAAAATGTTTTGGGTCAGGAACAGAACAGCGTTAAAGAGTAGGAGCTGTTTAAACTGAGCAATGCAAATGGAGAGCAGTGTAGG
>NW_009607847.1:2057-5570 GCF_000690535.1 Cariama cristata
AATTATTACACAGATTATTTTTTTTTTTAACTGCTTTAACAGGGTGATGGGGCAGGGCATTTGTAGGTGACCTGAATTCCTTCTGTGTTCACCTTCTTGTCCTCTCTCTTGCTGTGTGCCCTTGGTGATCAAAGGTAATATTAGGAATATTGATAGAGAATGTCTGCACGCTGCATTTTTCATACACTACTTTTTTAAAAATATTGTACAGCATGACTGAATGTCAAATAAGAATTTAGCAGTAAAAGTACTTTAAAATGAAGTAATTGTTAATTGGCAGTTTTCAAGGTATCAAGTCCTACTGGACTCATTGTAAAGGCTGGAGTAAGGAATGATGTGATTTCATGAAGATTTGGAAAATGAAGCTTATAACTATTTGAGTGAAATAAACCACTAAACCTCTCAACTCTTGTAATGCATATAAATCAACTGTGATCTGGCAGCAGAGGGAAGAGCTACGGTATAATGTATCTGCCCATCATCAAGCCTTCCCTTTTAATATCTTGTTTGTGCTTTGTATAACATTGTCTGAACTTTTGGTGATCTCTGATGTAGGTTCACTGTATGCCTCTCTGCTTCAAAGAGAACTTCAAGGAGTATTAAATAAAATCTAATCTCAGATGTAAATACTGGTCATCCGCTCTAAATGTAGATTAGCTTACTAATAATCTTCTTCTGGCAGCTTCAGTCAACTGATGGTCCTTAAATGCTGAGACATAATTAGCAGTGCATATGATTAGTGAGTAAGTTTCAGCTATGTATAATTGAACCATTCAAGCACCAAATATTAAGAATGAGCCTATTCTATCATTTCTGCTTGCATGTTTAAATTCCACCTGATTTCAGCAAAAAAAAATTGCTTATTGAGAAACAAGTGTCAAATCAGCCCTATGGACTGTTGGAAAAGTGTCTGACAAAAATAGCGATTTCAACATTTATCACATTTTCCTCTACTTGGAGATAGTAAGGTGAGGAGAGGAAAATCTAGTCTCATTTCTTGCAAAACATGATGTATCTGGGTTTGATCAGCTGTCTCAAGGGCTTTTTTCTTTTATGAAGAGGATACTTAAGAGTTTGTTTTGTTTTTTTCCCCTCCAGTTGCATTAAGCTGCTGTAGGTGAATTGCAGGTCTCTATTAAATTCTGCTTAATTTCGAAACAGTTCAGGAATGTTTAAAGAGTCAGGCAATTGGAGACATGCCAAAATATAGCAGGGAAGGCTTTCCGCACTGCAGTAGGTAGTCATGGTGTTTTAAAAGTTACTATAACCATTGATACTTGTAATTAAATGGTGTGTTCTCTACGTTATAATGCCAGATCTGCATATTGTGTTGGTTTCTTTTTCTTGAATTACTCAGTTCCTTTTGAAAACTGAGCCATAAATGAGTGTAGAGTACTGACAGTTTGTTTGGCTTAGGTAAGCGTTCGGGTTTTTTCCTTTCCCATCTTTTTCTGGGCAATTGAAGTTAGGATGATTTGCTTTCTGTGCAGATCTTTACACAGTCATTTTGTATTACACAAATACATCAAGGAGTAATTGAACAGAGTGTTTTAGAAAAAGGTAAAAGTACCATGAAAGGAAAAAATAGCATGAATTGATAATCTAGGTCAGTTTTTCATGAGAGGGAGGGATGTTCTAAGTCAAGGTAACTTTTTCACACAGACTTTTAGGATTAGGTAGGTTTTTTGTCATTTAAAGGAATGGCTCATTTGACTTGTAACCTGGCATTTACTTTTAAATTATACTGATTTTTAAAGCGCAGGGTAAGTTAGGGCTGAGTGTTCAGTTAATTAGCAAGACAAGTGGTGTACAGGTGTCAAAACCAGGGTAACTAATTAAAGAGACGTTTTTGGAATAACCTGTAGAGTACAGCACTGTGAAGGTGAAAGCTGTGCTTTCTTCTTGGAGAGGTTAGTAATCTCATGTTTTGAGGGAGATTTGCCTTAAGGAGTTGGAGGAAACCTTGTCAGAAATTTGTCTTACTCTGGAGTACCTTGCACCCTCTTTTGGAGAAACTTGTGTTGACTTACAGTGCATGGATAGAGGGTTCCTTGTTTAATCTTCTCAGGTCTGTGTTCCTCCTGCTTGTCTGCTTTGCAAGATTAAGCTACAGAACATCTTCACCTTGTGAAGATGTAAAATTAATTTTTTGAAAGAATGGTAACTTGTCACAAGCACAGTATCAAGCGGTCTGACTTCTGTGTACAATCTCAGAGGGACTGAAGGAAGACAAGAGAGACCACACAGATCCTCCTCAGTCATCAACTGGGTTTTCTAATCTGTACAGTCACTTGTTTTAGGATGGTTCTCAAGCTAAACAGCTTGTCTGATGTGCTTGTCGTACAAATCTCTCCTCGTAACTTCAGTGTTGTTTTGTGTTGGGGAATTCCCTTTCCTTCAACTTCATATGCTCAAGTTTGATGAATCTATGGCCCTTATGATAATATTTTGTACTAACACTGTTGTGTGGGGCTATTGAGATCATTTCCCAGAACAGCAATGGATGACTAGAATAGAGTTCATGGAATAAGAGATAATAAAGTAGACTTAGTCCCTTATCTTTGTTTCTGGAATTCAGGATCGTTGATTTTAGAATTCATGCAGGCTTGGGCTAGAAATTGTCAGTGTCGGCTTAGAAACATACTGTGCGATGTGCTTGGGGGGAATCTTGCCATACAAAAGGGTAAAATCTTCGGAGAGCCAGCACAGTCACTTGTGTGAAAGTGAACTTTGCTTGGAAGATGTTCTACACCTAAATTGTTTCTGCAGACTTTACAGAACATTTGTGGATTGTGCATTTATAAACAGTTGCAGGCACACAGAAATGCAGAAAGACAGTACCAGGGCTCAACTGCATTCTTGCAGTTTCTTCCTATTATTCTCTAAATGTGCGAAATTCTATAATGCTAAAGTGTTTTTTTTGAAGTGATTTATGCCTTTTATGTAAGTTTCCTGGGAGTTCTGTGGTTGTGACAAAACAACCCAGAAGAAATAATGTTCTTTTCAAAACTGATGTTCGTGATTCCAGCAGTGGACGTAAATGTTTTCCGTGGTAAAAAGTGGCACGCTTCCTACCATATTAACTGTTTGTAGGAGAGAGTAACTTCCAGCTTTATTCTACTCCACATTGTCTCTCAGAACGATTAGGGGTTTTTTTCACCACCTTTTTCTCAATACTTCCTGATTATTATTATTTTGTCATGTCGCTGACAGTTTTGTCATACACTTGAAATACTGCACATGTTTTCTGTGATTATGCAGTGCTTGCATCCATCACTTATTTTACTTTTTTGACACCCCACTCCCCATTCCCCCAGGTGCTGTGAATCACCACTGCTGTTTCTGTAGCATCATGATTGGGGAATCCCACTTCCAAATGGTAGTTCTCATTGACAGAGCAGAAGGAATTATCCCTATGCATTATTCTTGGCCAATTTCAGAGTCAAGGGCAACTAGTTAAAAAAAAAAAAGTTTAGTCAGTGGAACTGATGTTGAAAGAGCTTTGCATTTCAG
>NW_009607848.1:0-6170 GCF_000690535.1 Cariama cristata
GCCTCCGGCCCTGGGGGAAGGGGGTCGGGCTGCTCCGGCTCCTTGGGGACCGTCAGCGACCCCGCCGCACAACCAGGCACGCGCGCACGTGTGTGCCAGCGGGGCACACGCCTGCCTCGAGCAGGGCCGGTGTTTCACCCCGGCCTCTCCCGGATGTTTCCGTGCCCACTCCTCCCCATTAAACCACAACTTAGAAAGGAAAAGCTGAGAAAGGCGGTGGTAGGAGAGGAGGTAATTTAACTCTAATTATTTAACAAGTCTATTCCAGGCATAAGCTTATTACCAGTGGCAAAAGAATATGTTGGATTTTTTTTTCTTCCCCCCTCTCTCTCTTTTATGCTTTATCTCTACTTGGAGAATTATTTGAAGAGGTTTAATCCAGCCTTGATTGTTGTCGTTAATGGGAAAGGAGAATAGGTTATTCTTACATGTGCTCGGCTGCTCGGCTC
Organism: Cariama cristata; assembly: GCF_000690535.1. Lineage (NCBI taxonomy): Eukaryota > Metazoa > Chordata > Aves > Cariamiformes > Cariamidae > Cariama > Cariama cristata. The sequence continues at coordinate 450 of NW_009607848.1, forward strand.
TCCAGAAAAGTCACAGAGAGAAAGGAGCTTTCAGACACTGCCTCCGCTCTTCGATTTAGTGATATTATTTGAATTTATTGTTCGATTCGACTCGCGTGTCCTTCCTTGTTGGTATTTGCCCTATTTACTCTCCTATATTGCTTTTTCATAAAACCAGGGAATGGCATTTAAGTTGTTGTGTTCTTTGGTATTAAAAGGCACTCCCTACAAGCCCAGGAGCACATCCCGGATCGCAGGGTTCAGGGCATGGACCGCAGCAGAAGGTGCCCCACTGTTTGGTTCCCGAGATTAATTAATTCACGTGATGGCTAATATTTGCGGGGAAACTAAAGCTGGGGAAGTGGGCAATAATGCATGAAAAACAGAATCTCTGCTCTCCCCTCACTTTGCAAACCGAAGGCAGTGAAAAGACTTCTGAAGGCGTTTACATTGGTTGATTGCACCTGAGAGTTATTTTTGTAAAAGTGATAATTTTGGGGCTCTAAACTCATGGCATTAAGAGGATAAATAGAGGCAATGACCTCCCCAAGACCGCTTACCGCGGGGGTGGCTCTCCGGGGCATTTCTGATGGCTCCAGTGCTGCGTGGGCGCCTGTAGGGCACCGGCACCGAGGGGGGACCGCTCCTGCCGGGGCAGAAGTGAAGCCCAATAAAAGTCTGGCTGGGACATCCATCTCCAAACCAGGTGCTTGGCACCCAAATATTTTCTGACCAACCCTGCAAAGGAAGCAAGCCGCCGCGCAGACACCCCGCGTTGGACTTGCTGCTGGCAGCCCGGAGCTGATCAAGGGATGCTGAAGGGTCGGGGGGGAGACCCTCAGCCCCCCGCTGACCTGGTCACCGGGAGCTTCCCCACGGCTGCCCCCTCGTTGTGCTGACGGGAGGGCGAGAGCATCCCCCAAGAATGCCTTGAACACTCCCCTGTACAAACAGACACACATTTTAACCTCCAAAGTCCACAATACATTTTGGAGATCTGAAAACCAACGCTTCACAGTTTTTGGTGCCGTGCTAATAATTTTATTTAACATCTTGTACATATCTTTTACCGGAGCTGCCAGCTCCAGAGTTAAAATGTGCAAACCAGCTTGAAAATAGAAGGCGTGAGAGCATTTAAACTGTACTTTTTCCTTGAAAAGGATCAGAATCCCCTAAGCATTTAAAAATATTTAAATGAGATGCTTCCCTCTGTAACTTATAAATGGTCCTTTCCTCTTCATTTAATTTATTTTGCATTTTCCTTTATCAGTCTCAAAAAAGGGACATTTATAAACTAAAAGGAGAAGAATTGTTGGATATTTATCTCAAATTAGTCTTCTAACATCTGCCTTCAGTGTTCACACTGGGTAAGGAAATCTTAAATGAGAATGTAAATAAAAGTGGCAATGTGTACATCTTCTTTTAAAGAGTATTTTCTGTTCTGAGCAGCTGCAATGCCATTAGGTAATTTAGATATTTTGTGTGCTTTAAAACTACAACTGCATCAGTGAGGAAAGCATCTGTAAACAGAAATGGTTTGGATATTGTTTAGCTATTCCCTCGGTGGGTATTTTAAAATTAAAATGGATTGTAATTATTAAAAAAAAAAATAATCCCTTTACCTGAGTTGGTAGCCAATTACCAAGAAGTTAGTGCTAAATGAGTCGTCTCTCCCAGCCTGTATACCATAGGTACCCCTGGATAAACACAAATCCTCAATGCTATAAATAGGTGCCTTGAAATAAGAGTCTTATCTGAGCCTGCTTTGTAATGCTGTCTCGCCGAGCTCAGTCTTTGCGGTATAATCTTAATATTGAGCTTGCTCGTTAATCTCCATTCCTTTTTTAGGTTAGTCTAGACTGTTGCGGTAGCGGTGGTGCTGGCTGGGTTGCCGTAGGAACAAGGAATTCAAGTAAATATGCTCACGGAGAAGAAATGTCTACTAATTAAATGTGAATAGCATTGATAGGCTGCCAGGGCTGGCAAAATGTAGACCATAATGTCCTTCAATGTAATTCATTAGAAAATGCATACATATAGATATAGATATATAAAATACATATATGCGGGAGGTTTACAAGACTTATATATGATAGGTGTACTCCTTTGTGGAGAGGGTTATATGTGTTGAAGATGGCAGCAACGTTTTTATATAGAAGTGACGCTTTGTACGGTTTTGTTCCTTTTGAGGCTATAAATTCTGTAATCTTACGCCTCTGTCCTTTTATTGCATTTACATGGCAGATAAAGACATCTGGTTCGCTGCTGCGTGTGCTGGAAGCCCTGACGAATCCCTCACCAACACCGACCTCGAGTTTCGCTGCTGGGATATAACTGTTCTCATTGCTCTATGCAAAGGGGCCCCGTGCCCACGGGGTGCTGCCGCCCTGGGCAGCGGGAGCCTGCGGGGGTCAGGGGGGTCCCCTCCTACCAGGCAGGTGCACGTCCCATCCCATCCCATCCTATCCCATCCTATCCCATTCCATCCTATTCTATCCCATCCCATCCCATCCCAACCCATCCTATCCCCTCCCATCCCATCCCATCCCATCCCATCGCCCTGCTCACCCAGGGAGAGCCGTGCCAGCTGGCCCGGCCACCTCTTTTGGGGTGTCCCCAGGAGCGGCACCCCAGCAGTTACGACGGGAGCTTGAGGGGGTGCAGGAGGCCACGGCGTCATTCCGGTACTGTGGCTGCTATGGCTATTGCCCAGGTGCCAGCAAAGATGGAAGAATCATTGCACGCCGCGAGGCTGGTTTGAGCGGTCCCGAGGCAGCGGTGTGCTTCATCCCAGGCCAGACCCTCACTGGGCACAGCCCCCCCGGACTCGGCGGTGGCGGCTGGGATGGGGATGTGGCTGGGACACAGGCACGGCTTTGGGACCAGGACCCTGCCTCCCAGGCACCCCACAGGGCCCAGCCCCGAGCTCCTGCCCATGCTTATTAATCCCCGCACCAGTGATTTTTGTTCTTACTCTGTGTTTCAGCTCAGCCCCCCTCCACAGGACTTGATACCTCAGTTTACCCTGGGTACAAACGGGATAATAAAACTTCTGATCTCCCAGCTTCCTCTTTCTTTGCTACTTAGCTGTTCCCTTTTTTTTCCAGGCAAGGACTATTTAATACCACGTACATAAATCAAACCCAGCTAGAGCCCCATAGGTACTGGGGCTGTTAGGCCTGCCTAGCAAAGCTGGCTGAGCAGGGATGCTACCAAAATCCAACATTTTCCACCTTTGTAATTCTAAAAACAAATGAACTGCAAACATTGATAAATACACTAATGTTATAGATGGGGAAACTGAGGCACAGAAGGAAGATTTTTCTTTCAAAGCCTCTAACATTGGAAAGGTGGCTTCATTAGCTTACCCCTCCCGCAATACCAGGGAAATGCTGGGCACAGTACTCCTGTGCCAGGGGGAAAACGGGGTTTGCTTTTCACGTGTATCACCCACCCATCCACCCACAAACATCACCTGTCTTCACCGAGCCAAGGGCTCGGGGCTGAGATGCTGAGAGAGCATACGTAAAATCGGAGTTGATGATCAAAACTCTTATAGCACACTTAGGAACGTCACCGTTCCCTGAACATGAGACATGCAAAGATTTCCCATAAAGAGCAATGTTTTTACTGAATTTCTGACGGTTGTGCAGAGGATATTCTGCCCAGCGGGCAGCAGCTTCTCGGCAGAGCCGAAGGAAAGCAGATTCTTCATCTGCATAAACACGTAGGCTCTGCGAGCGCACTAATTTCATTCTCATTTTTAATTACAGTTCAAGGACTATATTCATCTCAGTCCTGCTCATGCTTGGCTGGGATAAATCCAATGAGGGTCCCACAGATTTACCGCAGTGCCGTAAGAGCAGGATTTTTGCCTAATTTCCTGACGCCTCCCACACTTGCTGGGGGTTTTTACACTTGGTCTTGGCTTTTTTTTTTCACACTTGCCTTAGCACTTACACTTGTGGGGACAGGGGTGAGGGCAGACCCACGCAGGTCATGCACACGCACACACGTGTACAGGCACACGCGTGCACAGTCCGAAGGGGACAGGGGTCAGGGCAGAGCTTGTCCAGCTTCACCAACCTGAACGGCCCTGGGTTCTCTGCCGGGGCTGCTTTAATGTTGTCACCTTCTCTTCATCGACCAGCGTCGTCGCTTTGGCTCCTCCCGCCCAGGCGCGGTGCGAACCGAGAACACCATCCTTCCCCTCTGTGCCTGGGGACACCCTGCTCCGAGGAGTGCGGGTACTCTCCGGCAGCCAGAGCAGGGGATCCGGGACCCCCAGACTCCCCACGACCGCCCGGCTCCTGCCCCGGGGGGACGCATCCTGCCCCCCTCCCGTTTTCCCGCTGGCTGGAGAAGGACCCGCGAGGCGAGGAGTAGCGATGGTGGGAGGCTCCAGCCCTGGGTGCAAGAGCTGGTGGCCCAGACCCCCAGGGTCCCAAGGGACCGGCCACCCTCCGCCCTTAACGCCGAGGGTCAATCCCTGCCCCGAGCAGGGGCAATGCCTTCACCCCCATGTTCACCCGCCGGCTGTCCAAACCGAGACGGGGACTTATCTGGGGACCGGTGCTTAACACATCCAAGTAGTCACAGGATCGGGCCACCAGCTTTCCAACCTCTCGCAGCCGTGGTCCTCACCGCCCAGCCCGCCCCTCAGCACCCCGTGGGCACAGACACCCGTGGGCACGAGGAAGGCGCAGCAGCCTTGCCATTAATGGTGCCTGGCCCCGCTGTCGGCACGGGGCACGAGATGCAGATGATAGCTGGCAGATCGCTACTCTGATGGAAAAGCACTGGGAAGAAAGATAAGCTGATCTTGGTGCCCCCGACCATTTACAATTTATATGTCCTTGTCAGATAGGGAGCTTGATGACTCTAATGTCATGTTTGTCCTTCACCCTCAGAAAATCTCCTTTTAAAGATCACCAGCCCATCTCTATTGACAGTAACTGAGCAGGTCATGATATTAACATGTGTTGGATTTTTCCAAAATGCTGATGTTTTTTAACCATAAGGAAAGAGGAAAAAAAACAAAACCTTGCGATTTCCAAAGAGACCACGGCCGGCTGGAGACAGGATGGGGTTGGGGGCCGGCTGTGGGTGAAGCAGCAGCCTGCGTGGGGCTGAAGCCTGGTTTGCTCCTCTACCATAACCAGGGTTTGTCATGCAGAATTTTTTTCTGCTTCTGCGAAAGGCTTTCTGAAATGCGAATATTTTCATGCCCTGTCAGGAGACCTCTGCTCAGCCCTGGTACTTTCATTTCCCACGAATCCTGCACTCGCAGCTCCCAGAAAGCTGCACCCCAAGAGAAATAGGTCAGTCGGGCAGACGCTGCGGGACAACAGCAAGCCTGCGTTTGATTGCCTGACCTCCCTTTTCCCCAGGGCCAGGCAGCGTGGGGTGGGCTCGGCGCCGCGGGGATGCTGGGGACCCAGTGGGAACCCTGAGGGACCCCTGCCCTCCCACCTGCCCCCCCGGCACCACCTCGCTCTTCAGGCGCCAAGGGACAGATCCAAGCACCCCGAACCCTGTGGGCACCTCCCGGAGGCTTCAGAGGGTTCGGGATGATGAATTAGGGCTGTGGAGCTCACTCCAGGCTTCGGGAGGGCTGTGTGTGATGGACACCGCCGCTCACGCGCCCTGTCCTGAGCTTCCCCTGCAAAGGGGGGGTCTGGGCGGTGATCGGGATGGTCCGGAGACACGAGGACGCTGCCCTCGCAGCTGGCTTGCCAAGGG